>NW_015217468.1:0-1668 GCF_001447785.1 Gekko japonicus | reverse complement strand
TCCGCCGCTCTTAACCACTATACCAAACTACCTCAAGAAGGAAAAGAAGGAAGGAAAAGTATCTCCAATCTTCTCAGTGTATTATCAGCATCCATTATAAACATATGCATATCTTTACTAGTGTGGTGTAGCTACTACACATAGAAGCAGTTTCACACAGTACACCTATTGGCAACAAATACCCAAATCTGAAAGGGAGGACATTCTCCAGGGAGGAATATTCAGTAAAGTTCCTTCTGTTCTGTCTCTTAGGATCTCCACATGGCTGAGAAGACCAAACTGATTACTCAGTTACGTGATGCAAAGAACTCGATAGAGCAGCTGGAACAAGATAAAGTAAGCAATATTATGCATTTCTGAATTTCCAGGTTTTCATACAGATGTGAACTCAAGAAAAGTATATAAAAATCTGTCGGGAGAAATCAATAAACTGTTTTTGTAATCATTGTCCAAAACATTTGATTTTTCTCGCATGTTTAATTAATGAAGCTTAATTTTGTTACACATATGTAAAGCTTCATAGGACAATTTGTATTTGAGAATATGTATTATGGAATGTGGATATGCTGACTAGGTTTATTATTACATTACAGCAATCATGCTGGTGTATAAGTTACCCCCAGCATCTCCAGCCCACAATACAAAAGTGCTTGTTCTAGCATGATGCATTTGACTTACCTGATTTCAGAAAGCCATATCATAATTTTATTCTTCTCTGTGGCATCTCTCCAGGCATTGATATAGGTCTGTGCATATGCATACTGGAGCTGCAGCCTTCTAAAGCTCTAACATGACAGATGTTTCTTCCTTCCTCTCCAAGTTGCAAGTCTAGTTCTTGCTGGTGCTTTCTCTTCCAGGATACTTCTGCACGTTGCTCTAAGGCAACAAAAGAAGTAATGTGGTCTAAGTTGCATAACAGTGTTTGCATCCTGTTTCTGAGTTCAATTTTTACAGGTATATAGTCACACAGTGAACTTCTGCCTGTAATCACCTATTCTGTAGGGCATGGTAATAGCAGAAACAAAACGTCAAATGCATGAAACGCTGGAAATGAAGGAGGAAGAGATTGCTCAGTTGCGTGCTCACATCAAGCAGGTTCTTACCCAAAGTGAAGAATTAAAAGAACAGAAAGAAAAATCTGAAAAAGCTGGTAAGAGATTGTGCCAGTTGTCTCTTGTTTGTGTAGGCACTGGTTTTTGTTTGTTTGCCTTATTTGCTTGCACTGTCACCAGCCATTATAACAATCCCATTAGCTTTACTTGCCCCCATCCATCATAACTGACATCATTGTTTGCCTGAAGAGCAGTGAGTAGATGCTCCTGGACAAAAAAATCCAGGGGTGTCTGTGTGGCTTTCCAATGGTATTTTAGTCAGATCCTTGTGGTGTGTTTTGCTGAAGCCTGCAGCATCCCCTCTCCTTTCCCCACCTCCCTTTGCTGGAATAGAAATGTGAGCATGTGAAGTACAAGCAGAGATAAGAGAGGGTACGATGGGCTGGCCGGCGAAACACATCCAGCATGTCACATTTAGAACACGAGCCTATTCATGACAAGCACTTCCTTTTTTATGCTGGACTCAGAAAGTTCAAAAAAGGATTGTGGGTACTCCAAAACAGGACAAAAAAGGGACTTCAGTTTCTTAGTTGGCTCAAGGACTAGTTCAGTAAGT
>NW_015217467.1:0-1668 GCF_001447785.1 Gekko japonicus | reverse complement strand
GGACTCGAAGGCAGAAAACAGGCAGTCGAATTCTGCCCTTATTAAAACTATCTTCAAGGGAAGCCCCATGCAGTAGTCCGGCCTTAACGTTACAGAATCATAGATCAATATGGCCAAGCCAATTTATCAAAGGGGAAAGACAGTTTACAGAAAAGAGGGAGGTGACTATAGCACTATGATGGTGGGCACTATAGCAACTGCTCCAACCTGCTTCTCCATTAGCAGAGCCTGTTCCAGGAGCATCCCAAGACTCTTCATATGATTGGCTAAACATAGCCAAATTTTGTCCAAAGTTGGCCTTCTCCAAGACACTGCATTTCCTGACCAGCCTCACCTCTTTTTGTCTAGATTCAGTTTCAGCTTTTTTGCTGCTATCCACTTGACAACAGCATCCAGACACTGGTTTAAGACAAAGAACAATTTCTGGGGACTTAATTTTTTGTAGTCATTGCTAGCTATTATCAGCATATGGATGACACCCAGAACCAAGGCTATGGATAATCTCAACCAGCAACTTAGTAAGTGAGAGGACAGTCTTGTCGAGCAACATATTTCAGGTCCCATAGCAATGAATCAACCTTTCCAATGGGAATTCTTTGTATCTGAGCTGACCAAAAAAAGGCTGAAATTATTGGAGGGCAGTCTTTTTCACTCAGGCACTGTAATAAAATTTCATGCTCTACAGTATCAAAAGTAACTGACTGCGAGGATTAACAGCAAAGCATTGCCTCTATCCATTTGGAAACAGAGACCATCCACAAGAGCAACCAAAGCTATCTGTGCGCCAAAGCCAGGACCAAAGCCAGATTTAAATGAGTCAAAGGGAGATCTGCCATCCAGGTACGCAGGCAATTCTTCTGCCACCACCTGTTCAGTCAATTGACCCACAAACTGATTATTTGAAACAGGCCTGTAATTAGCTTGATATTCTTTTGCCAACATAGTTTCCCCCTCCCCCAACAAAGACCTCTTCTTTAATACGTTAAAAGTGCTTAATAATTCTTCCATGTGCATTTTTTATTGATCCCACCAAGTTTGTACCAGCCAGGATGGGCAAAGACCTCTACTTGACTGGTGGAAGGCTTCATAAACCTCAAGGTGTACCTTGATTCCAGTTAGGGAAATCCCAAGACTATCCATAAAATAGCTTCTGACATCACTGTGGACATCCAAGGCTGTACAGATCAGACAAAACGTGTCAGCAAAGACTCTAGCAAAACATCACACCATTGGACCAAATTGTCTTCTGTAGAGGGGTCAGACTGAGATGAGCATAGACCACAAGCCGCCTTACAAAGATGAGCTGTACGGGATTCAGTCACTGTCGTGGTGGTGATGAAAAATCCATCTCCATTGCTATCACCACTACATCATGTACCTGCAGATTGGCTCTATGATATATTCTATGTCTGATATGGAATGCGTTTTCCATGATTCATTCTCAAGCCAGATCCTGACCCACTTCATTTCCCCCAGTTCACCATTAAACCTTGCTGGGATGCAGCAGCTAGGAGGGGGGCTGATCAGAAGCCCCACTACTAGTGGAGCTGGGAGAAGGCTTTGGATCCCACGTACAAGGGACCCAGCAAGGCTAGAACTCAGCTATGATGAGGATCAGAAGGCTTTGACCTCCAGTATTACTGTGTCCCAGAATTGCTAGGATATGGT
>NW_015217466.1:0-1669 GCF_001447785.1 Gekko japonicus | reverse complement strand
CCCCAACTGGAGAATTGCAACCCTAAGAACTGTACAGTAATTATTTGTACAGTAATACAAGGTGTGAGGCCCACTGTTCTCTGGCCCGGGTCTCCCATCCTCTGCTGTTCTGTTTGGGGTTGGGCTGGTTTCCACAGGCCTCAGAATGGGGAGGAGAGGTACCCAGGTCCTCTTCCTTCTCCAGAGTGGCTCAGTTGCTCTCTGTCTCACCACATGGGCTCAGTCCATCCTTCTTCCTCCACCTGGCTTGAAAGCCTTCCTTGATACAACCCTGAGGCCCACCCCATGGTTTGGGATCCAACCCAACCCTGGCAGCACCCCCTCTGCAAGTCAATAAAGGAGGAGGGCCAGGTGCTCCCCCCTCTAGTGGCTCATCACCCTCTTCCTTTTTCCCTCCTCCCTATTGGTCTTGAGTGCACTTCCCCCCTGCCACTTCCATTGCTCCAGTCTCCAAGCCCAGCCTCGCAGCCTGCCTCTGTCCCTATCAGTCCTCACTGGATCAGGAGTGTTCCCCTACCTTCTCTCCTTGGGGACTGCTGCCACTTCTGCTGTTCCTGCTGTGTCCATCTTTGCCAGACACCCGGGAGGCCCTCTCTTGGCTGGCAAGGCTCTCAGTCGGCCATTGCCAGCTGAAGGCATCACCAGCTGCTTCACTGGGAGCAGGTGAACATGCTGGCCTGTTTCATGAGTTAGACTAGACACTGATATAAACTCTGGGACCCATAATTCCTCATAGAAGCCCTGACTGTATCATTTTAATGACAATAGCCCAAAGGACATCATTCCAGAGGCCTAATTTTGATGTCATAATAATAACAATAAAACAATCAGATACTAAAGCTACCCACCTGAATAAAGCAATCAGATACTGTTAAGAGGCCAACTCATCCCTTGGAATGCTCAACAGTTTCTTAAAATGTTTTCTTAACACTAAAGAAATCACATCTCATTACAGTATCACTCAATTATAGAAGAAAGCGTGGTTGTATTCATACCACAAGCTATACAAACAGATCTTTATTCATATGAGTCAAACAATCTAGGCACACTGTTATTGGTATGTTATGGTCCATTTACAGTAAGCTAAAAGAACATTGCACAAGTAGTCTGATGTAGTGCCATGGGATCATTCCAGAAAGCACTTAGGTGGGAAAGAACAACCTCCAATCTCATAGGTAGATAAAATATCCCAGGCGTTATAGAAGTCATTTATCTAAAGGCAATTTGGTGCAGGAAACAGATAAAAAAGCAAATAACATATTTTATACATATGTTTATTTAACATGATTATAAAAAGTTTGAACTGAAGTGTGTTCCTATAAAGTCCATGTACACATAACTATTAAAAATTCAGTTATCATTGATCAGAGATGCAAGAATATATCAGCTTGGCCTACTATAAGAACATAATACCCAGTGAGAACTGGCTGGTACTTGGATGTCAACAGAAAGGAACGTTCTGGTTGCTTGCAGTAAAAAGCTGGCTTAGTCTTATTATTTATTCATTCATTTATATCTGCTTTTCTTCCCAATAAGGCCCCAAACATCATTCTCCTCTCCTTCATTTTATCTAGCAAGCTTGTGAGAAAGAGTGGCTAGTCCAAGGCCAAATTCACCCAGTGAGCTTTCATGGCACCATGTGGATTTGAACTTGGGTCTTCCAGATCCT
>NW_015217465.1:0-1669 GCF_001447785.1 Gekko japonicus | reverse complement strand
CTTTCCTGTTTATGTGTTTTTGTGTATGTGTCTATGTGTTCATGTTTTGTTGTATTGTTTTTATTGTTTTATATGTATGCATTTTAAAATTTGCTTTAAAGTTTTGATTGTTTGCCATCTTGGGAACCTGCTCTGTGTGGAAAGTTCTCATTAAAATGTTTCATATAAATAAATAAAAATAAATATTGACAATTCTAAGAGAAGCCTTCACTAAGATAGAGCTCTCTGGAGACTATTACTGGCATGTGTAAATATACTGAGAGATCTGGTTCAATAAGTTTGGGGAACCCACCCTGTGATGGGCTTTTAAAGTAACAATTAGCACTTTGAATTGGACCAGAAGAAAACAGGCTACCAGTATAACTGGTGCAACACTGTTCTGAGTGGTTTCACCAGACAGCAGTCTTACTGTAGCTATTGAAACTTCTGAGACATCTTCAAAGGAATCCCTACTTAGAATACATTATAGTAGCCTGATCTGGAGGTTACACTAGCATAGTATAAAGTGCCTGTCATCAGTTCTCATGTCTCCTAATGCTTTTGAAAAACTGAAGTGAACACATTAGCATACAGGACCATCTAGTTATCATAATGGGAATTATGACACTGTGCTGGTTGCACTCATGTAAATCTCTCTCCGTATGCAATAGAGATTTATTAAAGAATTACATTCTGCTTTGGGTTTATGACAAAATGTTTATTCCACTCATATGTTTACTGTGCAGTCACAATAGGCACAGGTGCACAGTTTATGCTACTCAACTGGTATAATTTCTAGTGCATCAAACTTAACTGCTACTATGTTTCCCCAGTTCATTTTATACCGCACTCCTGCCAAACAGTCTGTTTCCTGCATTGCATCTGACTGGGATGCTGGGCAGAAGAAAATATATATATACATTCCAGGAATGGTCATAATGCATTTTAATTACTATATGCCAATTACATATGAAATGTTTAAAAAGCATGTTTTCATCTTCACTGAAACCCCTCTTCAGGGAAAGGAACAAATTAGAGATATTTTAATGAGTGCCTCTGACTGGAAAAAAAAGAAGAGACAAAATCACTCTGAAGAGTGAATGAAGTTTGGATTAAATGCACAAAAGAAGTACCATGATAGTGTTACTCAATAAGAAACAATGGGCTGAACCCGAAGATGTCCTTTTGCTCATGGAAAGTGATAGATGAATAGGTTGTCTTATACTTCACAGTGGAGCACTGTGAGAGAAAAGGAAAATTACCCCCAAAGAGGTCATTTTTGCTTGCCAAGAATTTGCATATGAACTTGTACAAACTCTCAAACAAGTAGAAGCATGAAAATTCTGTTTATATTATCTTGTAGTGCTATGCAAATTTTGTGCAAATATTGTTGCAACAATGCTAGCAGCTATTTTCCTTCTGCTTATTTTGTGTGTGGGATCCAATTTATTGGGTTCAATTTAAAAAAAACAGTTGTATTAAATCCCATTGTACTCTATGGAATCTTAAGAACACACTTAAGCATCCAGGTCCAATTAATTTTGCTGATGAATAGGCTTACACAATTGCACCCTGTGGCAAAACAGCCTTGCTGATAGGGTTGCCATCCCCCAAGCCCCAGCAGGGGTTCCCCCACTTTTGCGGGCTTCGCTCTGCCACTAGCCAGCTGACTGGTGGGGGGAACCCCACC
>NW_015217464.1:0-1669 GCF_001447785.1 Gekko japonicus | reverse complement strand
GCCTTGAAGCTTGATCCAGGCAAGGGAGGGGCTTGTTCCCTGAGACTCTCCCAGTCTTGCTGACCCTACCGACTTAGCAGGACAAGGCAGGGCAGCGCTCCATAGAGTGCTGCAATCCAGGCCTACAAAGAAGAAGAAAAGAAGATAGAAGAAATTTGAGTCGCTTCAGACAGCATTGTTAGCAGCCTGCGCCACTGGGAGATCCCTGGTAGATGCGGCTATGTAGCAGACTCCAGGTCTTGTGCCTCAGGGCAAAGATGCAGCTATAGATGCTGTGGAGAGACAACCAAGTCTGCAGCGGTGAAGAGGTGACTCTGAAGATCCGGCATTCTCCCCAGCCACAGGGGCTCCAGGCTGCGCACAAAACAGCTAGCCGGGACCTCAACACCTCTCCTGAAACCTGGTAAGCACAGACGAGAGGAAAATGAACAGTTGTCCCTTGGGAAGCCCGGTGAACCCGGAGCCCTCCCCCAACAGGGAAGTCTAAGGGAAATTTAAAAAGAAAAAAGGAGAAATCAGTCCAATTTCAGGTCTCAAATCTCCCTCTAGGGTTACTACCTCATGGGTAGGGTTGCTTTTCTCCATCACCCTGGAAGTCTCTGGATGACAGAGACAACTAAACAACACTAGAAAAGGGCGGGAAAGTAGCAGTGGCCATTTTGTCCCTAGAAGCTACCTATGGTAGAACTGATTCTCACTTTCCCTTTTTACAGAATACACAAAATGGCAGCCAAAGCTGACCAAACCACTCAAGGGAGTTCTGAGAAAGACTTTGAAATCCCCAGATTTTCGGTTTCTCTGTCTACACCTGAGTCCATAGAGGCACAGGGTAGAACACAAAGGGAGGAGGCTAAGCTTGATATCCTACAATGGATTAAAACAGAAATGAGGAGAGTAATCAGAGACATAGTGCAGGAGACTATGCAGGGTTCGTGTTCCCCAGGTACTTCTACCTACAGGGGCAGATCTCTCAACAGAACACAACAGCAAAGGGAAGACTCTTTAAGCAGGTCAAGGTCCCCTAATGGAAAACAGAGAAAGCAGAGGTCCTCAAATAGGGAAACTAGCCCACTCATGGAATCTAGGGAGGAAGACACTGAGTCCCATCCACCCTCTGAGAAGGAGGAAGAAGAACTGTCAGAAGAAGAGGAAGAAATAGTTCCCACAGTGCAGTCTCGACTGTTCCCACAGGACCTATATGCCTGGCTACTCCCAAAGGTGCTTAGAACCTTAGACCTCTCCACCAAACCAAAGGAGAAGGAATTAGTAGAACAGGAATTCCAACTAGGCTCAGGGAAACTGATGCCAAAGATTTCAGAGAACCAGTCAGGTCTACCACTCCTAGCAGCTTTTTTTAACGTAATGAATTGGAATGGGAAAATCCCACAATACCTAAAGCAAACCATCCAGTCTTTTCAAAATTCTACTCCCTAAGCACTGAGGCCACAAAAAAGATTAGAGTGCCAGCGGTAGATGAACCAGTCACTAGTCTGATCTGTAATTCTGTTCTACCAATGGAGGCGGATGGCCTACCAAAAGATCAGTGTGACAAAAGAATTGAGCAAGGACTAAGGAGAGACTTTGGAGCCTCCTTGTGCTCCCTGAGGGCATCCACAGCAGGTTCATTGTTCGTTAGAGCCGCATATGATTGGGCCTCAGAACTTGCATC
>NW_015217463.1:0-1671 GCF_001447785.1 Gekko japonicus | reverse complement strand
TCACTGCTGTCATTTGTGTGGTATTCTGCAGATAATACCAAGGGGTACCAGTCAGTCTGTATCCCGTTTAAGGTCCACCATACACTTCCCTTGATGCTTCCCACAAATGACTGGGAATGAAATCTTGATGCTTTCCCTTTTTTATTTGTTTCCCAGGATGCATTGCTACAGTCCATGAGTTTAATGAAGTACTGGTTTGGTCATAATAAACTACATTATAGTTATATTATCCAGAGTGGGGAAATTGAATCTTTCTATATTCCTCCTCAGAAAGAAGGATTAGGAAGAGTAAATAAGATTTTGGCTGTGAGTAAGTAAATAAAGGGGTTGTGGAGAAAGAACTATAAGAGAATGGTTTTGAATGGGGAGGGAACTAGGATTGACAGAATATTGGACAAATAGTTCTTCATGTTATTGTATTATCAGCTACATTATTAAATACCTCAGGATTTGACATTTTATTCTGCATTATTGCAAGAGGTAGAATTAATAGCTCATTCATAAAGATGTTTGCCATCTTATTCATTGCTTTCCACCTGTACTGACTGTCAATTCATAAGCGTTTATAATTTTGCACAAATCACAGAATTCTTAACTGTTGCATTTGCTTGGAAGATATTTTTGTTTAGTTAAGAAAGCATTGTTGCTAAAATAAAATATGCAAATATTAATAGGAATTTGCTTTCAACCGTCTGTTATAAACTCCAGTGCTGAGGCTCAAGAATTGCTTTAAAAGTTCTATTTAAGATTACAAAAAGCTCAGAAAATGGTGTGTGTGCATAAGTGTGTGAAGGGGAATGCTGTATCTAAAGATATTGGACAAACCTTAACATACATTTTCTTTACCATATATTACAAAACCTATGTGTGCCATAATTCCATTTAGATAATAATAATCAAATTATCCAAACCAGAGTGAACATGTTTTATAGATTTCTGTTTAAATGTAATACAAAAATGCAGCAGTCCTTGTTTGGAAGAGTTTATTAAGGGTTAGCAAAGGAAAGCTTTTTCAATAGTCTATAACTCTCTAATGGCCTTTCTCAAATAAAATGGGAAAGAATTTGAAAAGAAACCTATATCAGTGAGCTGCAATTGTAACATTACAGTACAGGTCTATAAATCTTGACATGTTCACAAGATTGCCTAAACCAGCAATACAATCTGTCCAAACCTCATTGTCTCCATGACCAGCCAGTCTCATTTTAAGAAATGTATGTGGTCTTCAACCTAATTTTATCACCTTCATTTGTAAACTAGTCAATCAATCAAAGCATCCAGTGAGTCTAAGTAGAAAAAAAGGAGTGCATTTTCATGCATTTCCAGACAGCACAGTCAAAAATTAATCTCCACTTGATCAGACATTCCTTGCCCTCATCTCAATAGACTATCATTAGGGTCAGCCATGTATATTAAAAATAGAGTAGCGCCAAACGGCTTGCCAGTCATGTGTTTTGCAAACTACCTGCTGCTGAGAGGCAAAGCTCACTCCTCCCTATGTATACACTTGCTGGAAAAGAACAAACCACAAAATACATAAGAAAGAAAGAAAAAAAAGAAAAGAATTAAAGGCAGTTTAGGGAAAATACAGTAGCCGCCCCTTCACCCAATAACACCCTCATTGCTGTTTACAATATTGTGTCCTTTTCATAGCCATATAAACTTTTTTTT
>NW_015217462.1:0-1672 GCF_001447785.1 Gekko japonicus | reverse complement strand
TCCAGTTTTAGCGAGTTCTGAAAGCGTGGGGTAAGAAGGAGGAAACTTCAGGTTTCCACATGGTGAGGAAAATGGTGAGGAAAACATACTGCGGAAAATGTCACATAAGGCATGGTTTTAAAAACGTCAATGCAGGTATTTCACTACTGCGGAAATGGTCTCTGTCAAGCAGGGCAAGCTGTTATCATGCAATTGGGGCTCTAGCCACTGGCAGAAGGCACAACTTGATGGATGCTGCATTGACTTGGAAGTGACATTGGATCTGCAAAATTCCTTGCCTATCTAGATGTTCTCACCCTTTGAGGCAGGTCCCTTAAGATCATATGTGGACATCGATGCTCATAGAGGAGTCTGCAGCTACGGAAGACAGGCAGTCTAAAAGAACAGCATGGTTCTAAGCCAGATGGAGCCCAGCTCTCACTTAAAAATAGGCTATGGAAAATGGGTTAGAAGTCTACCATTATCAAAGAAGCTTGCACAGCTTGTGACTAATGACTTCAGCAGAAGTGAACCTTCACATAATCTGTATACATTCTCATGGGGTCCATTTTGTCCTGATCAAGGATATTTGCAAGTCACAGAGTTTGACGCCTTCCAAACATATGTAGTCACAGCAAATAGATGTTAAAACCTTATATGTGATAGGATTCTGGGGTAAAATTTTTTTAATACACAGGAAAAAATATTTTGTGTTTACTTAGCCTTATAGGCTGGAACTGATATGAGTGAGCCCATTTAAACTACGCCTCAGGCAAGATTGCCATAATGATGGTAAGCAGGCTTTGTAATTTGGATCGTTTTCTCGGGGCATTCTTGTCCTCAGCCTGTCCACTTTTAAGGACTGCAATAAGGTTACTGGATGCAATTATGTTCACAACTCCCTCTTGGGTTTGTGTTTACCTTTCTGGCTTCTCTTTGGTGATTTATATTGTCCGATTACAGTGCCTCCTTGCTTTGTTGAAAGAAAATACTAATCAGTTTCATTTTTTTCCTGAAAAAATCAAGTGGTATTTTTTGTTTTCAGTTTCTCCCATCTCTAGGGTACAAATGCCACAAGGAGCCTTCCTTGCTATGCTTTGCTGCTAATGAAATTTAGAAAAATTGTATCCAACACTGAGTTAAACTGAGCCTTTCCTAATACTGCAGTTCTGTGCTTTCTACTGTGGCTGTAATGAATTCCCTCTTCTTTTGCTGTAAATCAAACAAAGCAATATCTACAGGCCTTTGGGGGGAGGGAAGAAAAGGCAGTGTTCTTTATTAAAAGAACCCATGCAAATGTCTTCTCCAGTTTGGAGAAGAAAGGCTAACTTAATTATCCTGTTCTGTACATTGCGCTATGCTTATATAGGACACATTCACAGAGATCTGCTCCCTTTTGCTTCCTGGTTCCCCTTGGCTTCTCTGCTAAATCAGGACTGTTAGCTGAGATAGAAGCAAAAAGGTCAGCTGTGTTACGAATTTCCAAAAGACATTGATTCGAGTTTTGCAGAATCCCCAGTCAGAATCTTATTTTGGAATGGGGTATGGTCTTTAGTTATTTAATAATGTAAAATAGATAATGAAGAATTAATGACAGAAAACAAATAAAGGACTCAAAAAATAAATGAATAATGTGCCATCCTAAACAGCTTTTCTGTAGCCCACTTACTTAGATGAGTACAGCTCAACTTTG
>NW_015217461.1:0-1674 GCF_001447785.1 Gekko japonicus | reverse complement strand
AGCCAGTCAGTCTGACCTAAAATCTCTCCTGAATCCAAACACGGGGGATTCATGAAGCCTCTGAGTCAGAAGAGCAACCCTGGTTCCTCTTCCTTGTCGAATTGCCCGACCTGCATTTCATCTCAGTGGCAACAACACAGCGGAAAGAGGCAACCTGAAACGGGGAGACAGGAAGAGTGCTGCACCACAGCTGCCCAATAATGACCTTGTGTTAATGACCACTAGGTTTCCACATGCCAATCCACATAGTGAGATCACCTGTTTGGCGGCGTGGAAATACGTTTTGAGTCTGTGACCCTTCCCTGTCAAAGGGATCCCATCACCTGACTGCCGATTCTCAGCCGTCCCAGTTGCACGCCACTGACAAATGGGGATTGTTCCTGCAGCCTGTGTTTTCAGTTGCTAGCGTACATCTGTCTCACAGCACAGCAAATCCGCAGGATCAAAAAATAATGAGGATGCTAAGTGCTGATCTGAGCACAGAGCTTTGAACATGCTCAACGGTATTAATTATGACACCAGACTGTAATGCAAATGTCTGCTTCTTACTCACCTGCACAGATGGCTACACCGACATAAGCAACAGTTGTTAGCAGTATGGCCAACATGGTTCCTTTGGGTATAGCTCCTTGTGGGTCCTGGAACATTATAAGAGCAAAAGCTACAGTGAAATCTCACTTTGTTAACATGAAAAAGGACTGTCCATCCTCTGCGTTTTCACACTCACTCACAGATCTGGTGCGGAAGACTCTTCACAATTGTTTTCTTAACAAACTTTCTTGTCCTTATGGTAATGTGGTACGAAGTTTGAAAATGTCTAGACAGTCTGGTGCTTTTGTGTGTTGCTTCGCATGGGTTATTTTTTTTATAGGCGTTGTCTACTATGCCATATTAATTTCATAGAAATAATATAATCCATGCAGGCCATTAAAAATTCCACTAAAAAGTCAAAGATAAAGGGTGTGGTATGATTTACTAAACACTGCTGAAAAATTGGCACGGCTCTGACAAAATGTCAAAATGCAGGAGCATGGTGGTACAAAGATGACATTTAGAATTCCGTCAGGAGTTTTGCTCCCAAAGGCAGTTAATGTTACTAACCGTATGACTTTACTGCAAAGGTTATAAGCGCTGTATTTTTCTTTATGAGGCTTGCAGCATTTGGACTCATGTTAGCATGTGACCATGTCTACATCTTTCATCATTTAATACAAAAACTTGGAAATGTCATCCTCTAGAGGCTCAAATGCAAGAATACCAATACAAAGAACCACATTTGGAACAAAATGTTCTAAGTTATGCCAGCAAGGGGGTTTCTTGGCTGCTTTTTTAAAGGCTATCCAAAAAGATTGGTGCATGACTCTCAATTTCTCCAGTTTTAGAAAAGCATTTAAAATCATCTCCACAATATCTGGGCTTGGTCTTACTCTTAAATTAATATTTAATTCTGGGAATTGTATGATCCTATGTTTGCACAGCAACCACCAGTCAGACAAGATACAAGATAGTTAGAAGACCACTGCTTCTTTTTAACCATTGTAATGGATTTTATTCTAGCAACGTATGTTTACACTTCTAATTAACTAATTCAGATATGTAGCAATGTATGCTTAACCTACCAATCGACTTGTTCAGACATGTAACTAATATATATGTTTACATAATTGCTGATAT
>NW_015217460.1:0-1677 GCF_001447785.1 Gekko japonicus | reverse complement strand
CAGCAGTAGTTGCTGCCCCAATTCAAAAGGAATGGGACCCAAAGTCTCTGAGGGGGAGGCCCAGAGCCACTATGCCAGACCACAGGACCCCAGCAAATGGATACTGCATGAGTGGAGGGCTCTCCTTGTGGATGAAAAGGGGGCCTGGCATGTGGGACCACACTGCAAGAACTGGGCATGGGCCTCCCCCCACCAAAGGGCCCAGCTACAGGTGAGTCCCTCACACCTGTTGGTTGTCCTTAGACCTCCTAATGGTGAGGGAAACCTCTGCCCTGCCCACTGAGATGTCCTGCACCCCAAGAGGGCAGTTAGCTGTGTCCCTTCTGGAAATAGCCTCTAGTTCACTGACATGCAGAACCACAAAAAAGGCCAGTGTAAATACCACTTCAAATAGGATGGCCTCCTATGGAGACCAGCACAGGACCAGCAACTCCCTCACCAGCCATGTCAAAGTCTTGAATGTCAGAGGCCTATGAGGGTCAGGTGCTCTGGGGGAGAGCCTCCTCCACTCTTCCACGGCCTTGTGCACCCTGAAGCGGTTGCACAGGTTGGTGAAGCTGTGGGCCTTGCTAAACATTCACAACATACCCCTTATCAAGTGAATTAATCATTGCAACGTGATCCTAAACACATTTATCTGAATGTAGATTTCAAATAAATCAATGGGGTTTTACAGTTGACACCATAAAGATGAAGCCTACAAGATTTCTATGGTCACCAGCAGGGCCTCTTTTTCCTCCCTCTCAGCACAAGTTTACTTGAGAAAAATTGGGGTATAAATTGTAAAGGGTGCTTGGCAGTGACCCTGAATATTGCAGGTGGCAGTGGCGTACCAATGGGGCAGGGAGGGTTCACCCCAGGCACAGTTTAAGGAAAGCTTTTGAAGGGTACCGTCAAAGCCAGCATCATCCTGCTGCCTCCAGCTGAACGTCTTCCCTTTTATGTTTAAACTGCAGTTCTGGCTGCAACCATTAGGGGCACAGGGAACTCTGAGCATAGCAAAAAGTTCTGAGATCAGCTAAGGTTCTCTTTTCTCCAAGACTCAAGCAAACTTCCTTAATAGATAATGCTGATAACTACTACAGTAATTGCCAACCTGCAGGTCATTTTCTCTTTTCTCTCTCCCGTTCTTTGCATCCAGCTCAGCCAGATCTTGCAAAGCAATAATCTGGGTGTTGCAGCAAGAGAAAACAAAGTTTCCTTTTCTTAATTTTTTCAACATGTTTCTCATTCATTTCTGTCTCCCTTCACCTAATTCTTCTGTCCCCTCCCCCTTTATTTTTACTTCTTGGTCTCAGGACCTTCTCATCCATATCTTGCTTGGTGACAGAATGTATTTAATAGTAGTATAGTAGCAAACCTTTGTTAATATTATGCCAGATACTCTGTACACTGCACTGGTTCTGCTGGGGTGTAAAAAAGCCCCCCCTTCAGTTTCTACTGCAGAGATTCTCTGGTTTGACTTTAGTCCTCTGGAAACAATGGAGGATGGGGGCACTTTCTTTTTTTTGGGGGGGTTAGTGTGTTTCTTAACATCCAGTCTGGTGGAGCTTGCGATCACTATTTTGTGATACTCTGGCTAGTGTTAGCAATAGTTAATACAAAGGCAGACACCTAACTCTCAAAAATGCCTTGTAGATGTTTGCGGTGGTCATCTCTTGGGCTTCAAAATGGAGA
>NW_015217459.1:0-1674 GCF_001447785.1 Gekko japonicus | reverse complement strand
ATACAAGCCTTCAGGATGGTAGATCCTCTGCCGGCCTTAAAGGTGCAGTTGCCCAGTGTTTGGGCAAGAAACCAACTCCTGCCATTGACTCAGGCACAATCTTCCACATTTTGCACTCATGCTAGTGTGGCTTCCCCCTTGTGTTTGAAACTAGCAGTGTTTGTGCTCTTTGGCTATTGATTACAGTTTAAAATTAAGAAGAGAAATGTTACCATACTGTACTGCACTGTAATTACTGTCAGTGTTGTGGTATTTCCTTGAGCAGAACATGCAGTCCATTTTCTGTGGCTGGGGTTCCTTAAGCACCACACCAGACTCCCTAGTAAGTGCATCGTAATCAGCCCTAGCCTCCCCAAATATAACTAGGATGCAGAAATTCAGACAATTTCATCTGAGGTTGGGCTAAGTGAATACAACACAGTGCTTTAAAAATCACCATGCAAGTAGAAAACCAGCACAAACGTTACCAGGCTGGGCTTGATCCTTTATCTCTTTACTCTAGTTGTGTGAGTTTGGGGTTTTGTCTGATGCTTGTTTTTACATTGGAGGAACCAAAAAACACCATTCCCCACCCAAAACCTGAATTGGCACAGTCTGTTCTTTCCACCTCAGGCTTTTATTATATCACTCTGTGTTGCATGTACAGATCAGACCTTATAGACTGGGGGTCATACATTCCCTACATAGCAGGTGCCATAGCAAGTGTAACCTCAGGACAGCTGTCACTCTATCTGAACAGAAGGACACTGGGGGCCTCTATAAGATGAGCCTTTCTTCTTCCTATATTCTCAAATCAATTTCAAGATTTTTAAAAAACAGTGAACTACTTTCATTGAGTTTTGAGTTGTGCTGTCGATATTTCATGCATCTGTTACAATAAGGGCATTTCCCCCATCTCCCTGGGAATGCATCATCCCTTGTTCCTTGTCAAAACAGAGAGTAACTTATCTCCTGTCTACCCATTAACACCTCCTTAGGTTCAGAATGAATCCTTGCCTCTACCATATCTGGAAAGCAGAGATGGGCACTTAGGAAGAAGTGGCAGGTTCGTTTTCCAGCCTGGCATCTCCAGACCTTATCAGGACTAATTGGAGTTGACAGCTGGGAGTCGAGGGTGCAATCCATGTTGAAAGCTGAATGCTGAAGCTGATGCAAACAAATCAGTACTGGTTAATAATTAAGCAGCCGTTT
Source organism: Gekko japonicus (assembly GCF_001447785.1). Classification (NCBI taxonomy): domain Eukaryota; kingdom Metazoa; phylum Chordata; class Lepidosauria; order Squamata; family Gekkonidae; genus Gekko; species Gekko japonicus. The sequence continues at coordinate 483 of NW_015217459.1, read as the reverse complement.
GGCAGCATTCACCTTGACAGACTTGACCCATCAAATTAAAGAATCTCTGGCTTTTCCACTCTTGAATGCTACCTGCTGCTGGGGGCTCCTGCCACTTTAAGCTCATAGGTGAGGTGATCGTGTCTTGATAAACGCAGAGTGTGCGGAACTCCCCCTCTGCAGAGATTCTTCTTTCTGCCTCTTCTCTCATCGTTAAAGAGTGCCTGGACAGCACTTTGTTTTCAATGTGCTGTCCATGGACCACAGTTGTTTTTCTCCTCATTGTGTCTTCCCGTCCCCTTTTCTTCATGAAAATTTGTACATATATTTGTTTGTAAATCTCCCTGAATGCAGGTGGCTAAAAAAAAAAGCATCTCTATTTGCATCCTATTTATGTCACATTTAAATATTTTAGCAAGCAGGAGAAGAGAAAGAGCTCAGGATCAGTCAGTCAAGAACATTTATTTATTTACTCACTTCATTTATAGTCTGCCTTTCTCATTG
>NW_015217458.1:0-1675 GCF_001447785.1 Gekko japonicus | reverse complement strand
AGCAGGGCTCTTCTTATGTTCTTAACTCATTCAGACCAATAGTCCCCAAGTTTAAAATGTCTCTCTGTTGCTGGTTTAGCTTCTGAGGAACTGTCTGGAGATGAGACCATCCCCGGACTCTCCTGTACTGATGCCCCTGGAATGACCGCTCTTACCAGTCCAAGATACACTGACCAAGAATGGAAGTGGCTCTGCGCCCAGGTCCACTGCTGTTGGTGGAGAGGGCAGGCCAACCCAGGCCCAATGCCACTGCCAACTGGCTGGCATAATGGGGGCTCTCACCGCAGCCCCCCGCATGACTGGAGATGCAGTGGAAACTGGAGATGGGAGCTGGTCAATGCAGTGGCCAAACCTAGCAGCAAATTCTCTTTCCCAGCTGATGATGTCATCAGCCAACTTGGAAGGCTGACTGCTCCTGGGCCGAGAAGGAACACAAGGTGCTGCAAATGTTGTCTTTCTGTCCCCATTTCTGAGGCCCAAGACGACCTTCGGGGCTGGATGCAACAGTGAGAGACCCCTGCCAGCTGAAAGAGGCATTCACAGGTACCATAACAGAAAAAACCTTGGCATCTCCTTTCTGCAAAATTTTTGGAACAAGTTTCCTATGTCTTACTTAGCCCTTTGACAGTCCAAAACCGAGAGCTCCAGAACTCTGTGGAGACTGGGAGGTGGACAACGGTTATCTGAGTCCCTGAGCCTGCATGAATGACAGGAACGCCTCACAACCGGGTACCGATTGGCTCTTTGCCGTAATAGATGCAGTGGAACCTCAGAACTGGAAATGCTCCATACCTTCCCTTACGGATATCACACTAGCAAAACAGCACGATCCTGGATGTTTGCTCAGAAGTAAGCCTCACATTGTTCAATGGAGCTTGCTCCCGAGTAGCCATATCTAGGGTTGCCGCCTTTTGTCTTTCATTGACAAAACCAAATGGGGACATTTTTGTTCCTAGAATTTAGATAACCCGGACCACAGTCCGAAAAAACAGTTCCCTAGGAATAAGCCCTGTTGAAAACTACTTGACTTACTCCTGAGTAGGCCACAGATACACAAAAGTATCACCCTCTGGCTGGAGGATAGCTCCATTGCTGAGTCGCCATTTTGGGGAAGGTGCTATTTTTAGACTGCTGAAGTGAAAGGAAAGGAGATCGAAAGTTTTCTGTCTCACAGACACATCTCCCTAAATACAATTACTTTTAGATGTACTTTGTCTAATCCATTTTTATAGCAGCTTTTTTATTGCATAATAACCATGATTTCTCTTTGAGGGAGGTGAGAGCAATTGCTTCAGAAAAAATACCTTTTCATCCATGAAAAATAAAAGATGTTGTACCTCCTGGGCTCAACGGAAAAAAACCCCGCACAATGTCAGTAAGCACACCACGTTGAATTCCGCACACTCTGCAAGAATCCTGAGCATTTTCTCTATAACTATGTGAAAGAGAAAATTAAAAAGACGCCTGGGAGGGAAACTATTGGAATAGAAGTCAGGTTTCCAAATCTTTCAGGAGTTCGGACCACTCGGTGAAGTTTGAAATCCTTTTTACAAAACTTTCTTCCTTGTAATTGTGATCTTTGAACTATCTTTATAGACCACTGTGACAGATTTCCCGCAGGCTAGACACCACCCCATGGGAATTTTCCTGTCACAATTTCCCGCCTTCTCCACCG
>NW_015217457.1:0-1674 GCF_001447785.1 Gekko japonicus | reverse complement strand
TCTTACATGTGTCAGAACATTAAAAGGAAGTCAGTAGGATATACTGCCCTTGTGATGTATGGACTTTAGGTTGCCTTTTCCAGGTGTGGCGCATATGTTCTTTTACATAAATATCTCTGAAACAAACAACTAAAAAACAGGTAGCAAGCCTGGTGCTTTTTACAGTACAATCCTAAAAAACACTTTCCTTCCGCTTCTCTTCTGGCCACCGTCCTTTTAAGACTAGGGCCTGTCCTTTGCTCCAGGGTCCCCTCTCTTCCTCCATTCTCCCTCATCTTTCAGGCCTATCCAGCCCCAGGACCAACACTGCTTGTGTCTCTCACTCCTCCCAGTTTCCTGCTGTAGCCGTTGGCCTCACCCAGGCATCTGGCTTGCCTCTGTAGCCCTTTGCTTTCATGGCACCTTGCCTGGCTCCTCAGGCTTTACGGGGGCTGTCTGTGTCTTCAGCCCTTTCTCTCACCTCTGATCCAGTGACCACCCCAGACTCTCTCTGGCCACCCATTTTTAAGGGTACCAGCTGGTACAATGGTCCCCACTCTCCTGACGGCAGCAGGATGTCACTTCTGGCTCAACTGGCTGGGCTGTCGGAGGCGTTCTGCAGCCGTTTGGGCTCTGTGAGGCCGTCTGGACAGCCACAATGGCATATGTTTGTCTCCAAAGAACTGAAAGGTCTCGAGGGAAGTTTGACACACATCACTGATTTACTTTTCTGTCTCAAGTCCCACAAATATGACTGTTTAAAAAAAAGTTGACCATTCTTTCTTGAGATCTATGGGATGTGAGTATTGGCATTTCTCTTGGGAGCACGGCTAATGTAGGAAATGTTTCATATGTTTCTTTCATACCACAATAACCGCAGAATGTAAAGTTACTGAAAAGCAATAACTTCTCAGCACCTAGATGAGTCTCTTCAGAAGACTCAGTATACAGCCTTTGTTTCTGTGAAGCTGCACAGAAAGTTGGATAGGCCTAAAATAACCACTCCTTTCTTTAAACCAAAATTTGATTTGTAAAAAACCTACAGTCAGGATGAAATTTAGAAGTTGGGTTGTTTTGTTTTTTGCAATACAGTGTTAAATCCAATAAAGTTTTTTTAAAAAAATCCCATCCCTTAGCTCTGCTGCTAATTAATGTTATCAAGACATAGCAGGATTATGCTGCCTCCTTTTTATCTCTGCAGGACGAGGAGCTTCAAATATCCTCCCTTCTCCCATTAACAGTTGGATGTCATTTGGAAACGAAGCTACGGAAGCTGCTATTCTCGGCAGAGCACTTGCAGCCCTCTCTCTGGGGCGTGATGTAAAATGAAATACGCGCTTTGCATTTTTTAGGCATAGGGTTGGTTTTTTTAAAAAAATGTAATCGTAAATTTTTCCACATGAAATGAAAAGCCGCAAATTAGCTGGAAGAGCAGATTCCTGGATGTGCAATCAAGTGAGGGGATAGATTTAAAAGAATCTGCAAAGCCTTTAAAAAAAGAAGAAAACCTGTATTTGCTTTGGTGGCATTATTAAGCTTCCTCTTTTGCAGCCTAAGATCCATGTTTTTGAGTCTGTTGCTGTAGAACTGAGAGACAGTCATGGTCATTTAGCGTCCTTGCTCAGTGCATGCTTGTGACCTGTTTAAAAGTTCTTTTTGCTGTAAATTCACTGAAAAAGTACCTGCTATTTTTTT
>NW_015217456.1:0-1677 GCF_001447785.1 Gekko japonicus | reverse complement strand
CACACACAATAGTTTAATATTCATCGGATGTGGGAAACCATCAAGACATTTTTAGATCTGTCCTACTCCATATGTTGAAACATCAGTTAAATCATATTAGGCTAACCTCTCTCGCTTTAGCTTCATATTCCAGACAAAATTAGGGATAGCAGCTAATTCATGGTATTACCCGAGAAAGCAGTCTTCATCCATGGCATTTCTTGTAGATGACTTGGTAAACACTACTTCTCTGTCCTATTTGTAACAACAGTATCACTGTTGCTAGCTTGTTCTTGTTTGGTTGGAAAAACTCCAGCTGTATACCTCTGAATGATCTGATGTAATGACAACTCTTCTAGAAAACAAACAAAACAAATCTGCTCCACCCCTTATCCGCCTCCCCTCATTAACAATTAGCTGAAGATTCAGTGTTAAATATATGGAAGTTCAATTTACTAATTTGTAATTCAAAGCTAGTTAAGTAGTAAGACAATTCAGTAGTAAGAAAGTTCAGGTTGGAAAAAACCCAAAGAAAACACCTCTGGTCAAAAGAAGCTTAAATATGGAAACTCTGTATGTCCAAATAAATGTACTAATAGGATTTATTTACCAGGTGTGCCTTGCATCTCTAAGTAAATTAGATTGTTGTATGTAAATATGGGCTGGGAAAGCTTCAAAGTTATCTCTCATGAATGGGAGAAGTTTACATATTCTACAGCTGTTGTTTTTACCCTGCTAATGCTAGATCAAAAGACAATATTGCTTCACTATACATTATCACCAAGGCCAGATTAAAAGATTCCAAAGCTACCAGGCTATAAAGTGTGGGGAGTTTTTAACAGGGAAATCATAACTATAAATTAACTGTGAGTAAGAATAATTTTGAGACTGGTTCTGGCTTACTCATATCTCTCATGTCAGCCTCATTATCTGCACATTAGTGGTAACGTGGTATTGATCCAACATTAAAATTAAGCATCATTCCAATTTCAAAAGGAACAGTGTAGGATCCAGTAGGTGGACCCTATCAGCCTACCCTATGTATGTTTATTCTGAACATGCAGTTCAGTAGCACTTACTACCAAGTAAGTGTACATCAGATTTCAGCTTTAGGTACTTGGTGGTAAGTCCTATTGAAAGTTACTTCAGAGGAAACACACATAAATTGGGCTGTTCTTCATAAAACTGTTCAGGTTTGTTACATGCATCGATTACTGATTTATAGATTTCAGACTTTTTCTTTAAAAGTATACTTCATCATACATACTGTCAGGGCAGTGTGAGCTTTAGCTCTGAGAAACCACACTGGAATCAAAGAAAGCAAACTCAGAATATATATATTTTTATATTGTATATAACTGTATCAATGTGTGAACTGAACCAACCTGTGTTGCAAGTTCAATGTTGGGAAGTTAAGCTAAGGATGAAGTAAAATCAAGTTAGAAACAGGATGGAAGGATAGTTTTAGGCAACAAGAAGCAAGATATAAAAAGAACAACTAATCGGCTGGGGTGTCATCTAGTTACATGTGGGAAGCATGTTTATGAGTATGAGAAATAAATGAAACAATTTGAGGTCTTGCTTGAACAGCTTGTTATAGCTCTCTGATCCATTGTTGTTTCCCAGAATATGAGTTATTTGTTCTAAGAAGGTGAATTACAGAAAGCTCCACAATAGGGTTGCCAAGTCTATCTTCGC
>NW_015217455.1:0-1678 GCF_001447785.1 Gekko japonicus | reverse complement strand
CAAGCATTCTTCCTTCTGTGTTAGATCATCTGGGATCTCATCTATGTTTTTCATCAAAAACACACTGAAAGCATATTAAAATGGTGTAATGCAAATGTTACAGTCTCATGGAAATCTCTTTGCTGGCCAACAAATGTGGGTCTTCTTAACTGGTGAGTTTTATTATTTTTTTGACAAAAATACTGCAATAGTACCTAAATAGGGCAGTTTTTTTCCTGATGCATGCATGTCAGCAGGTCACGGTCTCCGTGCCAAAATGTTTTGCCAAAATCTGAGCAGTGAATGAATATGGCTGCCCTTTCAGGATAAACTAACATAATTTGCCCTTCAGTTTACATTCAGTGAAAGGATCCCATGGTCTTCTTAATCCTCCAGCATTCAAAAAGAGGTAAAAGGGACCTGGAGCTGAGAACAAAGACATCATGAGGAGCTTTACTTCACTCTCTTTCATACTTCTTCAGTGGTCTGTCCCCTGGAGTCAGCTGCCCCTGTCAGTGTCAGACCCCGCTTTTAAATCCCAGCCTTCACAATGATAGCAAGATTAATCCCCCCCATCCTCTGATCACAGCCCTGGAAAGCACCCAAGTGACCATTTTTCTGGCGACTCAGACTTCTGTCAAACTATCTAGGCCCTGGAGCACATGGGTATAGATTAACATTTACCATATTAATTGGACTCTAAGGTCAGAAAACTGAAAAGCCTTGACACAAGAACAGCATCTAGAAAATGTTGGAGTATATTATACAGTAAGTTCTTTCCAGGATCAGTTCATACAGATATGTTTTATTGGACAGGAATAGCAGAAATACTATCAAGTGAACAGGGTATGTCAAATTCTCTATAAGCAATTTCTACTAGATTGCATTATAGTGACTAAGTATTTAACATCACTTAGGAGTGAAAGGAAACTATCAGTTGCTCTTAGGAAAAACTTAAACCAGGTGAGCTGGCCAAGGCAAATTCACATTCTCATAGCTCTTACAATATACCCTTCAGTGATGACTGGCTTGACAAAGTTTCCTGTCTCTCTAAATGGTGTCTGGTACTGTTTAAATGGAAGCCAGCCGACCAGGCCTTAGCAATGAGGGTGAACTTAGGTTCAAGTTCATCACAGCATGCTAGCTTGTCCAACCTACCCTGTATAATCTTGAGGCCAGCGGTGCATGTGGCTTCCCCATACTCATTCACAGCAGTGCAACGATATAAATCAGCATCATCTGAAGTGATTTTGTTTATCTTTAAAAAGAAAATAGGGGTCAGGGCAGTGGATCACTTTTGGTTCTTCCATCGCTTAACTCCTGGTGAAATGAGCTCACATCTCCAACAACCTATGTAAAATCATTAGGTGGCTGTTTCAGTTGAACCACTGAATTTTCTTCTGTGTTGTACTTTAAGGATGTGCCTTCCATTCTGCAACCTTCCATTGTGCAACCTTCCATCCTGCAACCACTGATGCTTCTGTACGCCTGTGAGGGCCTAACTAGATGAGATGCCCGTAGATCTGTGATTAGATCTCTCCAGTGTTTTTAAAATAGAAATAGCAGCCTTTTGGGTCCCTTGACTGGGCTTGTAAGAAGGTGAGATGGGGTTTACCTTGTCTGCCCTTGCACAATTTGACAAGTGAATCATTCATCACTTTCCACCCCCCCCCAACAATGTTATTAGTCTTGGAAGACT
>NW_015217454.1:0-1678 GCF_001447785.1 Gekko japonicus | reverse complement strand
ACAAACACCTTCCAGGTGTAGTTATAAATCCTTGAAGTGGAAGGCCTTCGCGATGCCAACATCGTTTCTATCACCTGATGGCCATAGCCCAACCTCATCAGTTTGGACCTCTCAATCTCCATGCGGTTAAGTGAAACCATTCTGGGTTGGGATGTCTGAGAGGACCTTGTACCAGCATGTCCGCTTCCACCGGGATAGTCAGCGGAAGAAGGACCGCCATCTCCCGCAGTGATGTAAACCATGGACGTTTCGGCCAGAATGGAGCCACTACGATAATCTCCGCCTGGAGAATCAAGATTCGTCTCAGGAGTTTGGGTAAAACCGGCAGAGGTGGAAACGCGTACAGCAGTGTCTCTGCTGGCCAAGGCGCTGTCAATGCATCTGTGGCCTCCGCTGTTCGGTGATAGTAACGTGTGAAAAATCTTGGAAGCTGAGCATTGGTTGGTGAGGCAAAAAGGTCTACTTCCGGAGTCCCCAGGACTTCTGTTATGAAAGCAAACAGTTTTCTGTTTAGGGCCCATTCTCCTTCCTGAATGTCCTGACGACTCAACCAATCGGCCTGGATATTCGCAGAGCCTTTCACATGTTCCGCCTGAATCGAGGCCAAGTTGTTCTCTGCCCAGCTCAATAATTTGATCGCCTCTCTGTGTAGGGTCGAAGATCGGGAGCCGCCTTGTTTGTTTATATATGCCTTTGCAGACATATTGTCCGTGCGTACTAACGCGTGTCTGTTTATAAGCTGAGGCGCAAAGCATTGAATGGCGAGGCGAATTGCCCGAAGCTCTAACAAATTGATTGGGAGTGTCTGCTCGTTCGTCGACCACTTGCCTTGTACCGGTTGACCCTCTAGAGTCGCTCCCCATCCCTCTAAACTCGCATCCGTGAATATTTGAGTCCTTTCTTTGATCCAAAAATATTTCCCTTTGGAGTTGTTGGGAAGATTGGACCACCACTGTAGGCTCGTCTTGACCGTCAACGGGACTCTCAGCGATACGTCCACTCTTGTCGAGATGGATGTCTGGTAAGGTCTCAGGAATGATTGTAGTTGACGCGAGTGAAACCTTCCCCACTGCAATGTGTCGAAGGCTGACACCATAAGTCCCATCATCTTGGTGAGTAACGACAGGGATGAGGCTCGGCTCGAGATTATCTGTTTTGCCAATGTTTGGATTTTTCTTATTTTCTGAGAAGGCAGAAACAATTTCTTCCTCGTGGTGTCTATAATTACTCCGAGGTGTTCCAAACGCCGAGTCGGAGTTAGAAAGCTTTTGGACATATTTGTCAGGAAGCCAAATTTTTGCAGACACTCTAGTGTCTTCGATAGATCTCGTAGTGATTTCGTGCGAGTCTTTGATCTCAATAGGAGATCGTCTAGATAAGGGTGAATGTGTATGCCCTGTTCTCTCAGAAGTACAATGGGATGTATCAAAATTTTTGTAAACACCCTTGGGGCTGAGGATAGGCCGAAGGGAAGGGCTCTGAACTGGAAATGCTGGTTTCCCAAACAAAAACGCAAGTATTTCCTGTGCGGGGCAAAAATTGGTATGTGCAGGTAGGCCTCTGTGAGATCTATTGATACCAAATAGTCTCCCGGTTGAAGAGACTCCGCAATCAAACGGAGCGTCTCCATGCGGAAACGCTTGGGGGCGATAAACTGGTTTACGAACTTTAGATCTAA
>NW_015217453.1:0-1678 GCF_001447785.1 Gekko japonicus | reverse complement strand
TGATGGGCGCTGAAAGCTAAATTCCATTTGTCTTGGGGACCACCACAGAGAGACCATTCAAGAGTTTTCTCCTGCAGCCACCACATACAACCGTCATATGAAATCAAATGCTTCAGTTTATTTCCCAGCTGCAAACATGAGCTTTCCTCCTCCAGCAGTCTTTATTCAGAAGAAGCAGGATGAGATAAGGTGTTGTCCATGGAACTTAAGTGGTAGTTATCAAGTCATTTTGCCACTCTGGTAGAAAGATGTCACAACAAGTGGTAGGATAAGTTGCTCCAATTTTAAACGGAGTGATTTGTCACACCTGCAGCTACTTTATCTGGGATGTGGCTCTGCTGCAGGTTAAGCATGTGCATGAGTCATTAACCCCCAGCACACAGCAGTGGTGAAGAAAAGGACTTAGCATTTAATAGCTTGTCTCATCAGCTGTCTTGCCCTCCAAGCAGCCAGACACCTCTGCAGTCTCTCCTGCTCTGACTGACAGTCCTGGAATTGCTTCTGCTGCTTATAGATCCACTGCTTTCAAGCAGGAGGGGGAAGATTGCTTGTGACAGGCACCTAGCTACAATTAAGGAAGAACTGTGGTCAGAATTTGACTTGCTGTACTCTGCAGACAGCTGGCCATAGACAGCTTGTCGGGAACATTGGGCCAGCCTACCACTTGATGGTGGTCCTTCCTCATTTACTCTTTGTCAGGAAAGGTTTGCTGTACGTGGCTTTCAGAAGAGAGTGGACCTGACTTATATGGGCAGTGCTGGCCTCTCTGTGGCTTCCTTGCTCTTCTTTTTGCTTTCTTTTTCTCTTAGTGCTTACACAAACCCCTCAAGGATTTTCAAGTCAAACCTAGTCAACTGTACATGATTCTGACAGAATAACCACACAAGAGCACAGATGGCTGTGCAAGCCATATGCCTTCTGGTCACTTTAATGAGAGTGCATAACTAAATTGAAGAACTCTGGGATTCTACATGCACATTTTGATCAGTTTTATTGATCTAATGCTAAGGAAAACTAAGGCACAACTGGCTGAGTGAGAGATCCAGTGTCATATAGGACTGGATTAAACAAAGTGCTTTCCTTCATTGAAGAACTTTGGAAATAGATTCTAAAAAAATTTCTTGTGAATTTTTAATTTTGATATGGCATTTCTCACATATATACCTTCATGGGAATTGTGACAAAGTGCAAAAGAAGGCATGGATTTCAGCACTTGCATAAATTCCAGCAGGCACAGCTTTTCCCTTCCCTGGATGAGAAGCTGCCCCAGCCAAGCTTTCTTTTTCTCTACAGCTATTACAAGCACTAGAGCGTTTGGCCACCAACGGTGTGCACATGAAATGGATATGGAATGCGCTACATCAAATTCAATTTACAAGAAAAGGGAACTAATTAAATTAAGCAAGTATTTTTAAAAGCCTGTGGATACTACACTCCTACTCACCTATTATTTCCTGTAAAATCTGTATGTTCTCTATTCTGATATAACCTTTTTATCCACAGAGATCATTTCAATAGTTCTCCCATGGATGAAAACATTATGTCAGAAGAGGAGAAAGCCTACATCACATGGTTTCTACATTCAGCTTTATTTTTTCTGCTTTTTCTGCAACTTCGTTTAATGCCTGGGATGCCTATATGGCAGTTTCCCATATTGTGGATTTAGGATTTTAACTCG
>NW_015217452.1:0-1678 GCF_001447785.1 Gekko japonicus | reverse complement strand
CCCCCCCTCCCCGAATTAAAGTGCTCTGCTATTTATAACTGTATTAGCCCTTTTCAGTGCACAGACATTCCTAAAAACAATTGTCTATCTTAAAATGCTAGGGTCTGCTATTCGCTGTAACATAGCTCCGAGACTGAATTTTACTTGCTTTATTTAAACAAAAATATGAACTATACAGAGAGGAAAGAACAAAGCCACACAATGCTTTAGAGTGGAACTAAAGATTATGAGAAGGACAGTACTTCTAGTACAATGAACTTTGTGTCTTGACATCATTATGCGAATAGGTTCCCATGTCATTGTAAGCAGCAGCTTACAAGTGAAATGGGGTGGGGAAATCTGCGGCATTGTGGTTTCAGGATGTAAGGTAAAATGAAACATGGTTTCAAGAGGATGGGACCACATGACCATTTTGGATCCGTATTTCTTGTAATGTTACTTCCACCCTTAAGCAATGTTATTCCCCCACCTTCCTCGAAAAATACTGTATTCCAGTGGTATAGTTTAATCATACACAGTTAATATTAGGATTTTCCAGGTGTCAGGACTTGACCTGAACTGTTTGGGGTTGGTCCAGTTTTCTTGCTATGATAATCCATAGACCGAAGATAAGGACTAGGGTCTTGCAAGTTTTTTTATGGAATCAGAAGAAATAAGCAACCATTGAAGTACAGGGGTCTGCAGCTGATCTGCTCTTCCTTAATCTGCTACTGGATTTTGGATGGCCAAGGCAACAGCACACTTTCTGCTCCCATAAATGATTCAAGCAGCTCTCAGTTATGAGGTTTGCTTGCATTCTGGCACAGGCTTGACATACAGAACATAAATATTGCATCAAGATAGGATTGCTGTGGTGCCAGAAATCCTAGACTGATGGCATTAGAAATATGTGTGTGCCATCATCTGTCTCTGTGTTGTTGGCTGTTAGTATGCTATGTGTGTAGTCAGGTTTATTTCCCTTTTCCAGCAGTCCGAATGACATGTAGATCCTGCCAGACAGCTTTGTTGAAGTGTCCTGAGGAATGTTGCCTTCCACTTTCTGAATTTTCATCGTCTTTCAAACTGTATCGAGGAGCTAGTGAACAATAATCTACCTGGCTTGCAAGGAACAAAGAGGCAATTTAGTTACTACTTTTCTCAGCCCATTCCACTTCAGAATAGGTAGCATGTCTGCAGGGATTCTAAGCATGTTTAATGAGCATTTGATAAAGTAGCAAAAAAAAAGGAGAGAGGTTAGAATTCTGTTGTCTTGTAAGGTGATTGTAATGCTCTTGGGGAGATGGTTGTGTTAATTCAGATAGTGATTATATGGCCCCGTCTTGTCATAAAAAGAGCAAGGGAATGGGTCTGTGTATATAATGTGCTAATATATACATATATATAAATTCTGTGCCACAGTAACCCATATTTGTGCCAATGAAAGCTGGATTCTGCAATATGTATAAAATGTGACTTAAGCTAATTTGCATATTGTATTCTGCTTCTGTTAGTCATGGGGAGGAACAGAGAGTGAAGCCCCCTGTATCAATCCATAACCCCCTACTTCAGTATTTTAGCCAGCATTGTCTGTATGCCATTGTTGCAGTTTTAAGGGCCAGAAACTTAAAAGCTCCCCCATGACATCTAAGACTCATAGGATGTCAAATCCTGCAACCATTCTGCAGTTACACAGTGCAAC
>NW_015217451.1:0-1678 GCF_001447785.1 Gekko japonicus | reverse complement strand
GGGCCATTGGAAATGGGGATATTTCCACCAATTCCCTCTCCCAGTATATGCTGGTTCCTAAGGATCTACTGCTTGTCAGAAACAGATCTGGGGGTCTCAGCGGGTTGCAGCAGAATGGGGAAGCAGGGAAGTCCCACTCCATGAAAGTGGATCATTTTGGACAGAAGCCAGTATTTCTAGACTCTCATCCTTGAATTTTGATTGATCACTTAATATGAATATCCAGAGATACTTTGTTCAGAAACAACAGTAGCACTAACATTCACATCCTCTTGTCTTCTTGTATGTTAAAGGCTCTGGGTGATTATGTTAGCAGTAGTCAAAATATAATAGAAAGTTGGCCACCATCTGCAGGCCTACAGGATCACAATCACCAATAAACAAAATAACACCTTGGTGTGACTAAGTTGTGAAAAGCATGGATAGGGAAACATTTTGTTGTTCTTTTCAATACACATTATTTTATTATAAGAGGGAGTAGGGCCTGTTTTATATTGTGACTTGCCTTTTTCCAAAAGGCCACATTTTGAGGACTGCTAATTTATACTGCTGTAATGCTTGCTAGAAATTGTAAACCTTGACTTGGAGCCAAGAGGAAAAGCCATAAAACATGCCAGCAGGTGTCATTAAATCAACACCCTATGGATTGAGTTTGTTGCTTATTAACTTGGGGGTAGAGAAGGACAAAGGTCCCTGGATTTGCATTAACCTCAGAAGGCTGAGCAAGAGCAATAACGAGGGAGCCTTAGTCTTTGCCTAAATGGAGCAAAGCATTTACTTGAAGTGACAGGAGAAAATTCGTCATCATTTTTAAATTCCTTGGCAGAGTTTTGGCAGATTCTGTTACGCTAAAAAGATGCCAAGATTTGTATTTTCAGTGCATTGCTTGGCAGAGTGGGAGTTTGGAAATTGTTCTTGGCGTGTTTACCTTCAGAATCATTTTGCAGCACACTGTCCTTGGTGCTGGAAAGGTTTGCAAAACTAATAGGGATAAATTAATGATATTGTCTCAATCAACACCTTTGTTAAGTGCTGATATTTGGAGCAATGTGACAAACATCACCCACTCAGGACTTGAAATGCACCATATTGTTAATCATAAAACATCACAGAAAATAGACAAACATCATCATATAAAAACAGGACTCAGAGTCTGCAAAGTATATTGAATACTGTTGATGTTCCAACAGCAAATGATGCATTTCAAATAGCTCACTTAATGGAAGCGCTGTCTCAGTAAGCCAAGATCCCAGAGCATGAAAGAGAACTTAAAGAATTCAAAAGTGTACTAAAAACTAGTTCTTTAACCCATTTCAGGGCTTCAGAGTTATGGAAATGACTGGCCATAACTTCTGTTCTGAGTGCTGTTTACAGGAAGAGATTTTACAGTGAACAGGGGAAAGTATGCATGGCAGAATATAGCTTCAGGGTTTGACAGGTCAAAGGTAAAAGAGGTAATAGAACACATATTGCAATGCACACACACAAAAGCATCTGAATAGGTACCATCAAGAAAGAGAGGCATACCATGAGGTTATATTCTTTTAAATACCAGGACACCAGGCGGGAAAGAAAAGGAAACAAAATGAATTAAATGGGTTAGTTCTTGGCTCCTCCCTTGCTTGGTCCACAGGACACTAAGGACCTCTCATCTTGAACTAGAGAGCTTCCCATACAA
>NW_015217450.1:0-1678 GCF_001447785.1 Gekko japonicus | reverse complement strand
GCTAGCACGCCACCATCAACCGGAAGTCAAGTACTGAACAATTAATGACTTTCTTCTGAATAACTGCCTACTTTGAAAAACTGACATATTTGCGATGATATGCAGCACCTTTGCCTGTGGTGTTTGATCTACAATGTCTCTTGCATTCATGTTGTTTTATAGAGCTTTTGACAATATGAAGTTTACTGCTGTGTAAAATATGAGTTTGAATGACACACAGTAATTGTGCTTGGGATTTGCTTATGGACGTGAACTGATCTGAATAAAGTTACTAGAAAATCTAGCTAATTGTTTTTTTGATTATGCTTCTTAGGTCCTTTCATATATGAAAATTATTCCTTGATGTTGCTGAAATCAGGCAATGATGTTTGTGTAGGAGGACGATCTATATGTCTTTTCCCTTAAGTTTGGCACTGGGATGAGTGGAGCGAGTGCATTTTCATCACAGCCCCAGCAATTACTTGAATGGCCAGTTTTACTGTTAACACATAATTGATTAAATGCATCAATTAATCCATTAAGCACTGCATGCCTACCCCCAATCTTAAAAGAAAGCCCTGTAAAATTTAGCAAAATTCAAATCCCTCCTGATCTCTCCTCCCGTCCCAGTTTCATCCTGGCAGCCTGGAGCCCGATCTGAAGCTGCCGTGGCACAAACAAGGCATAGATGGTTAAGAGTGCCAATCAACTTTTATGCATTTTACGGACCCGGTAATAAGTTTCTCATGTATTCCAATTGGTAGCATTAGCTGGTCCTGCTTTGTGAGACAAAGAAAGCATTCCTTGATTGCAGGTTTTCCTTAAACAGCAGATGGTCAAAGCGCAGGCAGTTGCAATGTGTTTGAACAATTAGGCATCCTTTTACCCAAATAAACCATTAAAAACCTTTCTCCATAAACAAGTCTTTATTAATTCCTGTATTTAATTTTACTACCCAGGATTGACAAGCTGCAGATGTATTGCCAGGAATGGAAATGTTAACAGATATAAAGGAAATTACAGGCAAATCTATGTTTATTTGTGAAGGAGGCCATTCTTTTCTAATGGCACGGGTTTGCATGCGTCTGCTGCTCATAAGGCGAGGGGAGGGTCAGGGCAGATAAAACATAACAGGCTCATTGAATGAAAAACAAATATTTATTTTCCTCTTTTGTTTCTTAGGGGCTCATTTGCATTAAAACGGCAGTGTTTCTAAAGGCTGTGAGGGGAGAGGCGGCTTAGCACAGTCAACAGTGCTAATGTGGGTCCAGATTGGATCTTAGAGATGTTCCCATTCTTTACAAATGGTTTGATAAATGAATACAGAATGGCACAGTGTAGCCCATCTAAGACTCAAGGCTCGTGTGGAAGGTTGTGTGCATTTATTTAGAAAAAATGGGGGAAGCATTTGTTTTTTCCACAGAGATCCAGGGCCAAACTAGATATAACAGGTTGGCACGTGTCTGCCCCATCCATAAAAAGGATTGTGCAGGTGAGGGAATCGATCTGCCCTTTCTCTGCCCTATTTTTGCTGTGCTCCATTCCTTGGAGCAGTCTAACTTTAATATTAGAAGTGAACCAGGCTAGGGAGAAAATGCCTGAAGAGACAGGGCGAGGGAAAGAAAGGGGGATTTATTTCTACTTGACCATACACTCCTTTTCATGTACCGAATTGATATCTCCTGCTTATACGTGGGCA
>NW_015217449.1:0-1681 GCF_001447785.1 Gekko japonicus | reverse complement strand
TTTGCAGGAAAAACTGGACTCTCTTACTATTTACCTTATAGCAGGGACTCCACCCAGGGTATTAGGAATAGCAGAGTGTAGTGGAATCAGTGTGCAAACAGGGCATTCAGTTGCCTATTTTAAAGTAATAGCAGATTGCTGAAGATTCTGGGGTTTGCTCTTTATTATTGCCAGTGGTTTAGTGACATTTCTGCCTCTTTGTTTTAACTGTAAAAGAGGAGCTCTCCCTCCACCCTTTCAGTTCTCTTTCCCCTGAAGGATATAAGAAGGGGGCACGGAGGTAACAGCCTCCCCCCGCTGTTTATTCCCAATATCTGTCAATCTATCCCTGATGGGTCTTGTCACGTTAGAGTATAAGCCTTTGGGCAAGGATGTCTCGCTTTTTAAATGGCTTTCACTGTGCCATTTTTAATTCTGCTAAGTGCTCGACAAAGTAGTAATAAATGCTCAGTCCTACTCTAGCTTAGATAATTATTTGGGTAACTATGATTGTATAGGTCATTTCAGCTGTACGGCTCACCCGGTCACTAAAATGCAATGTAAGTAAAAGTGTAATTGTAAGCATAGTTACATAACTTTTAAGTCCATTATTTTTAAAAGGGTGTGACTATGCTTAGGATTACACTCAATATTGCCTGTGTCCCCATATTTTTACAACAGCTCTTTAAAACAGGGCTCAAATGGTCACTGGGAAAATTCAGCCAGTTACATGCTGAGTCCATATCTGAAGACCCTAAAATCCAAGTTTTCTGCAATCAAGTTCAACACATTATCCAATGAACCACATGGTTCTAGAGGATAGTATGTCCATCTTTACTGTGGATAATCACAAGATAGAGCTACATCCTCCAAGCCAGATAGATTTTGTGGATTGTCTTTAGTGGGTTGATCCTGAAAGAGAGAAGATCCTGGGTCACATGGGCCACTGTTCTACTACAGATGGTTATGGAGATGTACATTCCTAACAGAAATGACAGAAGAAATCTCTGCAGCATATATACAAATCCTAATTGCTTCATATGAGGCTGATTAACATCAAACTCTTTCTTTTCAAGGCTGAAGACAATTTAAGATAATGGATATGGTATGAGCCATGACATGTTCAGACTGCATCCATTACCCTTAAATGTTATCTCTACTTTCACTCTCAGAATCAAAACCAAGGGGAAGCTCAAGAACATGATGGAGCTTCATGTAATATATTTCCTGTCTGTGGCTAGCACTAGTACCAAGCTGTGCTAGGATGGGATGTGTTAAAACGTAGTTATCACAACTGAAGACAGAGGTTGGGAGGAAGGCTTTTTGCAAGCCAGAGCTGCAAGCAGTGAAACTTGCAGTCTGTCGTGGGCTGCCATGGGCTGCCTGCACTCAGCTAATAAAAGCAGCCTTGGTGTCAAAAGGTTTAAGACCAAGCGAGTTGAATCACTCGTAGCAGCCTCTCCGTCAAAAAATGAATGAGGGCCAATATGCTTTAAAGGAGGCTTTGGTTCACAAAGAGATGTAGGAGGGAGGACTCTGGAAGCTTTGATCTTCAAAGCGTGTTTCTTAATTACATAATTATGTGCAGTCAGGCAAGGCAAATGCATTCCTAGCTACAAGATCTCTTTGGGCACTTTAAAACAATAAGGAAAGTAGTTAAAAGTTATGGGTCCCAGTTGCTGGTGTTTCTCACCAAACCTCC
>NW_015217448.1:0-1681 GCF_001447785.1 Gekko japonicus | reverse complement strand
AGTTTCCTTCTCTTCTTAGTATTTCAGAGACTAGGAAGTATACAGCACTGTTACACTGCTGAATGCTCTTTAATTTGCAGCAAACAAAACTGTTTTGATGGGGATGGGTAGGAATAGAAGACTTGCTTCTAATTATTTTATTAAAATTGTTGCTTGATTTTGAACACTTGTTCAGAAAGGAACCTCATATGAATTGATTTAAAATGTGGTTTTTGAGAAGGAAATAATGGATATATTGATACAGTTGCTGATGAAATTACTCTTGTACATACATACAAGCAATCAAAGGGAAAATGTAGGAATGCAGCCATTAGTGTATTTCAGCAGAGATTGAGAAGATGATGCAACTTTCTGTGAAATTAATGAGTATCTCCAAATGTTAAAAATTATGCTAATAGTCACATTGTTATAATTATTGCATATATACTCTGTACATTATGGCCAAACATTTTTTGATTGTAGAATAGAGATTTTTCAGAAAAATTAAGAATTAGATAAAGGTAGGGTAGTCTTGTAGCTGTATTAACAAACAAGCAGTTAATCTATTTAAAATATTACTGACATTATAAAATTTTTAATTGGGCAATAAAAATATGAAAACATCCCCATGTTATGGAATATAACTCATCCACAACCCAATAAGTATTTGTTAATTCTTCATCAATAGTCCTGTTTTAGATATGAATTAAGATGTTGAGATATAACATAAACAATTTTTGTTACAGAATAAGCAGATAAACATGGAGAAATTCACTAAAGAAGTTGTCTCCCTAAATCAAGATGATGTCAAGAAAACTCACAAAAATATATGTACAGATATGTCTGTTCACACTACTGACATTGCTACAGAATCCAAGGCTGGTAAATGTTGTCTACCAAGTCATTCAGTGTTTGTTTTTATAGCATCTCAAAATAATTCAGCCATTAAATCTATAACATGAGGGAATTAATCTCTTTAGAACTTTAATGACCTTTACAGTGGGTGTTAAAACAACCCATGCTGAAATTTAAACAGCATTTTCCAAGACTTGGATTTAAACTCTTTCTGCTCCAATGGTGCTCTATGGAAGGAAAAATTCATTCATTTATTTATTATGTTTTTATTTTGCCCTTCCTCCAGGGAGCTGGTGGCATCCTTTTTTTAAAGCAGCATTTTTATCCCACAATTTCTTTAAGGAACTCAAGGTAGCCTGTATGAATTTCTTGTCTTCTTTTTATCCTCAGAACTATGTGAGGTAAGCTAGGCTTCCCTCTTGACACTGGCACTATGCCTGTTTTGGCTATTAAATGTAGTTGACTGTACTAATGGGAGGTCGGGAATTCTTCTGTTTTCAGTGTCCTGTTTAGCACCGTAATGTTCTACTGGTACTTTTCTTTCTGAAACTCTTTATGTCAACTCACTCACCATATTCCAAAGTATCTCATCTTCCCTATCAGTTCCATCGTATGTACTTCTGGGTAAGACCTGAAGTACCAGTAGTCTATTACCCTACTGTATAAAGAAATTTAGGAAACAGTAATAACAACTCTTCATTGTATTTGACAACGTTTAGGAATTCTTTTTTCTTTTGCCATCAAGTCAAGCTGATTTCTGGCAAACTCTAGTGGGGCTTGAAGGCAAGGGGTGTTCAGAGGTGGCTTGCCATCTCCTACCCCTGCATCAAGACCCTGGTATTCCTTG
>NW_015217447.1:0-1681 GCF_001447785.1 Gekko japonicus | reverse complement strand
CTCCGGAGGGCTCCGGCCCAAAAAGACCCTTGTTTATTTGCATTTAATCTGATAGGATTGCCACCATTTTGTATTACAGTCATCCTGGGACCATTCCAAGATGACTGTAATGCAAGAACAGAGCTCTGTATTTGGTAATCACCACTGTTCTACAGCTACCTACATTACTTCACAGTAATTGGAAGACCAGTCAAGGTCCACGGGCTCCTCAAGGACTTCTCATAGGATATTTTAAAAAACAAAAGCAAACACCCTTTGTCCAGTGACACTACATTTGCAATTAACAAGATCCACTCAGTGGCTTTAGGAAAGTTATGAAGATGTACCGTGCGAGAACTAAAGGAGTAGATCTGTCTGTCCATGCCATCTTTTCAATTGCATATAGGATTTAATTCTATCCAGAACAGCAGGCTTGGCGCTTCGAATTCATTTGGGAGTTGGGGCTCGACTCCCTTCATCACTCCGCCAGTGATGCTGTCAAAGCACCAATTAAATTGAACATAAAGGATGGGATCTAGCCAGGTTTTTCACACAATCTTTCCATGTTCTCCTCTTTACTACAGTCCTGTCCCACGTGGCTTTTGTCAGTGCAGGTCCCACAATCCATAGCGAGTGACCAAGGGGGTGGTGCAAAAACTGGTGAGATGTCGTCGTATCACCAGCTTTAAAATTATTCCTCCCCCCCCCCTTTAAAAATGAATGTTTATTTTGTCTTGGTTTTTTAAGGCCCCAAATGATACCATATTTGAGAATACTGAAAATGTACTCCTAGGCATTTTAACAAGGTTAATTTCATGTGGATTTTGTGGTTGTATTTTGGAGTAGACAATACTTAAATCTAAAATTTAGACTGGAATGTCCCCAGGCGTACCATGTGAAAGCTTTGGACTAGGGATGGGCACGAACCAGGGAAATGGTAGTTTGTGAAGGTTCGTGGTTTGTGGGTTCTCGTGAACCAAGACAAACCTCCCCCATTTCGCAAACTGGTTCGGGTTTGTGGAGTTCATGATGCAGCGGGGACTTGCAAATGCCATTTAAAGGGAACGCCATGGCACAACTCAAAAGTCAACTCAAAAGTCATGCCACCACAGCACAACTCACACAAGTCAGCTCAGAAGGCATTTAAATGCCTTCTGAGCTCACTGGCAAGTTGCGCTGGTGCAGTTTTAAAGGGTTCCTGTTGCCTTGGGCATCAGTACGTCTGGTCCACAAACTGCGCGAACCTCGGTGAAATCTGAACCAGTTTGTGGGAGAAGTGATTGCACAAACTGAGATTTGTGAACCACAAACCGGGAACTTTGGTTCATAATTCGATTTGTGCCCATCCCTACTTTGGACACTGAAGCTATAGCTACAAATCTCTTGCCCCATCCCCCAAACCCAGTTCTGGTTATGTATGATCTGCTGCTCTGTCTTTCACAGCTTTTCTCCCCCCGCCCCGGGACTTTGCTGGCTCCTCCCCGAGTCTCCACTAGATGTACTTCACAACCAGTATATTTTAAAACATTTAATGCAAGGTGGGGCTTCTCTCCCCAAAATAAAACCAGATGTAGTATGCATTCCCATTCATCAAAGGTGTGGACCGTGACTATGGGAAAATACAATTTTTCAGAAAATGTATTTAATGAGAGAAATGATGTGGGGGATCGCGGGGGCTCAGAGGTTAAGACACCGAGCTGCA
>NW_015217446.1:0-1683 GCF_001447785.1 Gekko japonicus | reverse complement strand
TTTTCCCTCCTTTCTTTGATCTCCTGCAGGCATTGAGATGACTGCTTTGATTCTGACGGTAGGTGTTCCGCTAGAAAGTGCTTTTAGTATAACTCCAAATAAGCAATACAAATTTAGAAGGAAAAGTTCACAGGAGAAAGTCTACTTTTCTAGACTAAGATGCCTTCCTCTCAGATCCTGTAACTTCAATATTCTTCTCTGACCTAGGACATTTTGAATGATACAGGCCATAAATGTTGCTGATGCCACGGCACTCCTTCAACCTTGCCAATTCCTTTTTGGAAGGACCTTCAACATTTCTTCCGTGTCTTTACAACTCTGCTGTAATACCTGACTGGAATCCCAGAGGATCCGATGAGATAAACATCAAACAAATACACGGTCCCTGCCTTGAGCCCCCTGATGGTTTCCGTGGTTACTGCTCGCCGCAGATTGAGATCATGGAAGTATTTGCACAAGACTTTGTGGCTTTTGTGCCTGGATTCTGGTCCCAAACACCTGTCTGCATTCCTTGTTTCCATCCAGACTTGGTCCTCCTCGATCTGCTTCTTGTAGACACAATATTTGCTCATTTGCTGTGTTCCAAGCCAGGCGATAGTGACCGAGTCACAGGTCCGCAGTTTGCTGAAAGACTTGATTTTTAAGCTTTCCGGGAGAACCGGGAAGAAAGGCTTGTGGAAGAGAGAAGAAACCTGAACTTTCACAGATGCATTTGAAGGTTCAGTGGACCCCAGGTTCATTGAGTATATATCTCCCACTCGTCCTTTCAGCGTGAAATGCCTCAGTCCGGCAAAGCTCTCTGACATCAACACTTTCTCATCCCTGGATATTTCAACTTCAATTTGGCCGCTGCAAGACTGAAAGGCAAACTGGACTTTCTTGTGCCTAGCCCGGTACTGCAAGCTATAGAGTCTTTGTTTCCTGCCATCCAGGACGAGATGCATCACCTTCCCATCTTTCAGCTCAGTGATTTTGGGGTCAGGTTCTTCCAGAGTCCTGGCAAAGGTTCCGGTATAGGCGGCGCTGGCATTGGTGAGGAAGTTGACCACGAAAACATCGAAATAATACTGGGTGCTGGGAGTCAGGTTGGGCACCGAGTAGGTGTTCTTGGTGCCCACACATACCTGCCGCACCTCCCCACTGCTAGCTTTGCTGATTATGCTTAATTCACCATCGGACAATATCATCACTTGTTGAGGGTTTGGGGAATATG
Organism: Gekko japonicus; assembly: GCF_001447785.1. Taxonomy (NCBI): domain Eukaryota; kingdom Metazoa; phylum Chordata; class Lepidosauria; order Squamata; family Gekkonidae; genus Gekko; species Gekko japonicus. Next base: position 470 of record NW_015217446.1, on the reverse strand, counting down.
GAGACAGAGACAGGGCTAACGCTGGTGGCGATTTCATACCAGATGATCTTATTGCTGTCTCCGCTGCGCATAAACTCTTGTAGTTGTGTTTTTCATTCATTAGGAGACAGTACTGGACATTTTCTTGGAACCGCAGCATGGTGGGACTGTGTTTCCAAGCTAGAGTGACGGTGGTGTGGTCGACACCAAGGACATCTATGCGTGGATCTGATGGGAGCTCTGGATATAGGTGGTCAGAAGTTGTGTCTGTCGTTAGGTACACTGTAATATGGGTGTCTCTTTCAGTGGATAAGAATTCAAGCATATAGACTGTGGAATAGTAAGACATCCCCATGTAGGTCTCCACAGAATTGCCTTTGTAGCTAAAAAGAGTAGATTCCACTTTTGTGGTCTTCTGAAACTTCAGGGCATCTTGGCTGTCATAACCACCTGTTAGTGAAGCAGAAACATGTAAAAATCTTAAAGGCATC
>NW_015217445.1:0-1681 GCF_001447785.1 Gekko japonicus | reverse complement strand
GGGGGGGGGGCCTTAAAGATATTAGGAGGAGAAAGAAACCAAAATGTTTACATGGTAGGAGAAATGCATGGCATGTTTCAAACAGAAGGAATCTCAATGATGACAATGCTAATTAAAGTTTATGCATGCATATCTGTTATAGTGCATTCCCAGGAGTTTATCATGCTATACATATTGTCGGTGGGGGAGAACAAAGTGGGGGAAGATATGGCAAGCCCCACGGGGATGGATTCCTAGGGCTGGAGATGTCAGGGAAGTTTTACAAGAGGGCAGGGATAGGGAGGAATCTGGGGGGGGGAGAGAGCAACAGGAAGTAGAACACAGAGGAAGGAACAGAGGGGGAAAACAACAGAGTTTTTACTAGTGCAGCTCTAGACTAATCAAAGGCAGCATGATCCCCAAGAGGAAGACTGCAGGTCACCACTGTGGCCAGCCTGGAGGACAGCATCCTCAGAACAAGCAACTGAAGAGAAATTAATTGGAAAGGAGGCCCATACTTTTGGTATTAAGGGGTTGCTCTCTGTCTTGCTAGTTCAGTCTGCCTGTTGTTATTATTAGTATGCTGTGGAGATCTGTCTAATTTTTGGTTCTAACCAATTCTTTCATATACCAGAGTTAATGTTATAAACACCATAGATTCCAAGGCTTGTAAAATAGGCTATTTCAGGATCCTCTGAGAATACACATCTCTGCCTCTTCCCCGCAGAAAGAGATGGAACACTTGCTTGGATATTCTCTGAGCTTGTACATAAATGTGCCTTCATTGCCCCATAAAAGCTACGAACAATCCAAAAACAGATGCAAAACTGCTACAAATGTAGGAGAGGAAGGATGGGTGCTAGCCAATCAGTGCTGTTCATAGCCGGCTTCTGGAGCAGCTGCAACATGCAGCCCTGGTGAGGAAAGGGATACTTGAATTGGATTAAAAACATCATTAGCATTTCCAAAGTGTTCCCCTGCTGTAAAGAAAAAATGTTATCTCCCAAATTCAGAACTGGGCACAGGATAAAACTGAGCAATTTGCCAATATTTGGCAAAATATCTCCGTTTACTGAGCCCAATTAGTTACCAAGCAGAGAAAGGGAGAGTTTGTCCATCTCCTAAACTGTGGCCCACCCAGATGCACCTTGGGTAGTATGCCAAGTGCTCCACTTGCCAGGAGATAAACCCCCTCCAACCAGACATTCAGCTGTTGTCATAATGTGTTTCTTAGGAAATGGGATAGAATTGGTATAATTATTTTTAATACTTAGGCTATTGATTTCATGCTTGATTTTCTTTCCTATTGCCATACATTGTACGGCTGTGTATGTGCCAGTTGGATCCAGGCCACAATGACCCCTGAGGTCTTGATCAGCACTTGCCAGTAGCATCTGAGCCCCTTTCGATTATTATATACTAGGAGGGAAGCCTGGTGGCGGCAGGAGCAGGCTCGGGCTGATGACCTTACGGGCGGTGAAGGGGCCGGGGCGCCCGTAGCATCAGAGGAAAGTGAAGCCCATCTCCCCCCTCCCCCCTCCCCATACCGCTGGGCCCTGCTGCATCCAGCGGCCTCCAGGCCGCCTCGACAGTTCTTCGTCCCAGCGGTAAGCCAGGCCCCTTCCGCTCGCAGGCTGGGCACCGAGTCGGCCGGGGGTGATGACAACTGGCACGGGGTGGGAGGAAGGGGCTCAGCCAAGCA
>NW_015217444.1:0-1683 GCF_001447785.1 Gekko japonicus | reverse complement strand
GGGTAACTCTGCATAGGATTGCATTGTAAAATGGCAATCCTAAACAGGTATACTCAGAACCCTACACAAGTCTATTCATTTGGGCTTGCTCCCAGAAAAGTATTCTTAAGGATTGCACTGCAAATGTCCCAAAGCACCTGTTTAGCCCTCCTGTTCTCATGAATTATTCTATTTTGCACTAGTCAGGTTTGTGGATCAAGTATATGGCAGATTAATAGTAGAAACACTGGAAAACACATTCAAAAATCCAATAGGTCCTTCACTGAGGAAACTGCAGTAGCAAAGAGATTATGTGATGGACTTCGTTCCTCATCAGATAACCTGATGATATATCCAACAGGAAAGCTGTGGTTCTCTGGGACCCTATACATGGCCAAACCACCTACAACAAATACTCCTAACTCCAACTTCTAAAGATCTCTAGAATTCACTGGAAATAATATTTGTCTCTGCACATCATGGACTTGGGAGGAACCTTCACCACAGAAAGATAATGGAAGCACTCACATTACCATTGAGTTCTATACTTAATTTCTGAAGCACAGTGAGATAGAACTTAAAGAAGAAGCTGAGCGTGAGAGTTCGCCGGAAGTCCACCATACCACCTGGAGCTGAAGGAGACAGATTCATCTCATTGGCCAGCTTGCAGCAGGCATCCTGCAAAAGCTTTTCTTTCCACTCCCTGCCAATCAATGAACAATCTGTTAACATAAAAACTCCTCCACCACTGAAGCATTTCTCTTTCCCCATAGTCCATGGGATACATGTCCTCAGGAGTGGGAAGAAGCGAAACCAAATTCAGGGGCCCCTGGCCAGGCTGGGGGCCCATGAAGCTGGGCAAGTCATGAGGTTTTTATACAATGTTTGGGTTGGATCTCAGCAGCAGGAAGGGGATTCAAGGGGAGTTGTTGTCCGAGCATAACTTTGGTGGCTCTTGACTGCCTTCCCATGCATCTTCATTGCAACAGGGGTTGTAGCAAGACCAGTGTAGCCAACTCAGGCAGCTATGTTGGCAGAAAGTGTCTCTAATGGACTCTTTTATGCAACATCATTTTTGTTTTCTCATGAGCTCCCACTTTAGTACTATAATGTGAAAGGAGCTTATTCTGCAGCACAAGGGCCTGTCTCTCCTACCTGCCAATGATCTCTTGACAGGATTTAGTAGCCAGCACAGTTGTTGGAGCCATCCCTCCATAGCTCAGCTTAATCTCTTGTACTCGGCTGGTTCCCTCTTGGAACAAGACTCTCATTCCACAGGTCACTATAGCAATATCATCCTCTCGCCGAGAAGCCTGCTTGAATGCTGAGAAATATTCCCCCTAGGGCAAGAAGAAGTTTGTCTTGGGTTCCTCATTTGGATTATAGTGGGATCATTACAATAAGCACATCCAATTAGTCTATTTCAATGGGAAAGTGAGTAGGACTAAAATAGCAGACTCGCTTTTCATTCTACACTATCAAGATATGAAAGCAAAATTAAATGTGTGCAGGGATGGACTGGGATGGAACACTGGGGTCCTTTTTCCTCCTATAGATCTAATTGAAGCTTTGAAGGGGTGATTTAAATAACTAAAGAAGCATGGTAAGAGAGGGTTAAATCTTCCTGTTAATCCGGGGTGATAAACACCCCCTCCCTCAGCAACCTTCCTTATTCTCCAAAGTAGTCAAGTTGGGCTGCTAATT
>NW_015217443.1:0-1686 GCF_001447785.1 Gekko japonicus | reverse complement strand
GTGGGCAACTCCTACAAAGGTCAGGTGGGGTTTGCAGTTGAACACCCAGAGAGAAAAGCCCCTCCATGTATTGGAAAAACCTTGGAGGTCATGGTGGAGTAGGGCTTGCAGGTCAGAGCAGGACTGTTCCACCACAAACGCCAACATAAGGCCTACCTTGGCTTCCTAGAGGAAGTTGCACTGCTTTTAAAAGTTAACAAGGTGCCTGTGAATATATCATGAAATTAGTAAATCACACTTTTAGAGCATATGCAGAGTATTTAGTCTACACTGTCAGAACCATTAATTTCATTGCAGACTTTTGCAATTGGACATAGTCCTTATTCATCTGAGTCTACATATGGGGGAGATGTTAGTTGACACAGGACAGCTGGTAAGAACTGGCATTAAAGGATTAACACCCACTAACAAAACAAATTAAAAGAGTTAAGTAATGGAGAAAGGCTATTTATTGGCCAAAACATAGCTGTTAATGTAATGATTGATATGTTGGAGGTCTGGTTTAAAGCCCAGTCCATTCAACTCTCTCACTGACTTCACTGCATTTTTTAATAAGGTCTTGTATGATGAACACCAAACATATGTTATTTCTGAGCATGTTTAATATTTCTCAAGGAGAAAATTCTCTTTTTCTGAAAAATGTGGTAAAGATTAATATAATGCACAAATGTTCTATTGAACAGCATAAATATCTCCCTCCCCCAGAGTTACAAATGAAATGTAACTATTAATAGTATAATACACCTAGTTAACTTTTGATCAATATAATCTTTATACAGTAACTATTAGACTTCATTTGGAAAGGTATTAAATTAGCAACCAGAAATGTCAGTGAATCCAATCGAATATATTGAGTAATGTATAAAAATGTCAATAAATCAGTGCCCAAACATTGTAAAATTCTAGAAGAGTCTATTTTTCTAAGTGCAGTATACAATATCATGAAAATATGTCAATGCTATGTAATTCCAAAAATAATCTATTAAATTTAAGCAAAACTAACCTATTAAACATTTGTACTAAATATACCTTAGGAGAGTTTTCTCTGCCTGCCTTGCATAGAATTTCATGCCATACGGTATTTTCATAAATTTAAGACTATGATCTTATAGTCATTTACAGTTCTGAGAAATGTACACACACTGTCTAGGGGTAGAGAACCTTCTGGTCCCATTAGTGGTTTGCTCTGGGGTGGGAGAAGAAATTCTGGGGCAGCCTGTCTCGTTAAAGAATCATTACCACTGCTGCAACAGCTGATTGGCTGCAGTTTTGTCAGCTTGGGGGAAGGCAGTCTCTTCTGACTGAGCAGCTCTGTACTGTTTATGAGGAACCCCCATGGGCCACCGGAGAGCATATGAAGGTTGTCAGGCCTCCTTTAAGAGCTACTGTGAGGAGGCCAGTGAGGATATACCACCTACCCTCCACAAGCTGCAAGTGGTTCTGCAACTGTTGTTATTTCATACTGAGACAGCACCATCAATGTTTACAAAACTTTATAGAGTACGAGAAGGCAGCTCCCTGCTCTGTGTAGCTTACAACCTAACATTTGACAGATTAGAGCCTGATTAAAAAGTGAAGTTGCTGTCCGTTGACATTTGTTATACTGGCCTTTTGCATGCTGCATTGGGATAATCTTACCCTGATGGTACCATCCTAGTTAGGGATCCCAGCCTCCAGGTGGGACCT
>NW_015217442.1:0-1685 GCF_001447785.1 Gekko japonicus | reverse complement strand
CTAAAATATGTTTTCAACTTTTTGCCCGATTTGGAATTCCCAGGGAATTAGTAATGGACCAAGGGGCCCTGTTTAAAGCCGATCTAGTAACTCACCTGTGCAAGTCTCTCGGTGTACGTCAAGTATTTACCTCTCTGTATCACCCGCAAACCGACGGGTTGGTGGAAAGGTTTAATAGGACTCTTAAAGAGTCACTGAGGAAACTTTCGGAGGACAATCCTACCCAGTGGGATTTATTTGTGGACCCCGTCTTGTTTGCCTTTCGTGAAACACCGCAGGACTCCACGGGGTTTAGTCCGTTCGAATTAGTGTTTGGGCGACAACCCCGCGGTATTTTAGAGTTACTAAAAGAACAATAGGTGCAAAACCCAGGGGTCCCAGACAGGATAGATCAGGAATCGAGACAGAAACGGTTACAAATGATTCAACAGGAAGCCTTAGGCAACCTAGTTAAAGCACAGCGGCAACAGAAGAGAGTATACGACAGAGGGACACGCCTCAGGTCTTTTAACGAAGGAGACCAGGTGTTGGTGCATAGATCGGCGTTCCAACCCCAAGGGACGGTTATGTGGCGGGGACCATTTGTTATACTAAAAGTCTTAGGTCCCGTCACTTACAAGGTCAAATGTGGGAGAGGAAAATTTGGAGTGCGATCCTTACATGTAAATCTGTTAAAGAAATGGCAAGTTAGGGCGCCAGCTGTTTCTGGATTTCAGGAGGAAGAAGATGTGGCCACCAGGCCTCTTAGCAGGGAAGAGGAGGGAACAACAGATCCCCAGGTAGACCAACAATTGACATTGGAGCAACAGCTACAATTAATGCAGGTAATAAAAGCGGTTCCAGGTGTATTCTCTAAATTACCAGGGCATACATCGTGTGTAGAACATGCCATTATTACAGAACCCTTGCAGGTAGCCCGGTCCGTATGGTGTCCGATCCCTAGGGCACGTTGGGAAGAAGTGCGTAGAGAAACGGCTGAAATGCTGCAGATGGGGGTGATAGAACCATCCCGGAGTGCATGGAGAAGTCCGGTGGTATTAGTACCTAAACCGGACGGGTCCACGAGATTTTGCATTGATTACAGAGAGGTTAATAAGGTGTCCAAATCCGATGCCTATCCTATGCCATGCACTGACCATCTGTTAGATTTATTGGGAGAGGCCAAATATGTCTCAGCCTTAGACCTTACTAAAGGATATTGGCAAATACCGGTGCGGTTAGAAGATAGAGAAAATATAGCCTTTGCAACACCGGATGGTCTCTTTCAATTTAAAAGAATGCCTTTTGGATTACATGGGGCTGCGGCCACTTTCCAACGACTAGTAGACACTATTTTACACCAATGTCAAAGCTTTGCAGCGGCCTACATAGACGATATCATTGTTTTTAGCCTTTCATGGGAAACACACCTGAAACATCTAGAGAAGGTCTTACAAGCCATAAAGGAGGCCGGGCTGACAGCGAATCCAAAAAAAAGTCACTTGGGCTTTCAAGAGCTCAAGTATCTGGGGTTCATAATAGGGAAAGGCAAAGTCAGACCAGTACCTAGCAAAATACTCCAGATACAGCAATATCCCAAACCAAAAACTAGGAAGCAGTTGCGACAATTTCTCAGTCTTTTAGGATATTATAGCTGGTTTTTACCACACTATGCCACTAGAGCGACTAGCTTGACTGATTTGTTG
>NW_015217441.1:0-1687 GCF_001447785.1 Gekko japonicus | reverse complement strand
AGAGAGAGAGAGAGAGAGAGCGTGTGTGTCTAACTGGCTCCTCCGTGCCTCCATTTGATTTTATAGTCTCTATTTCTCTAATTGGATAATCTAGGAAGTCGCTGGCAGTCCTGTGTTGCCGGGTGTGCTGATTTCACTCCGACCAGCCCTGCAGAGGGGTGGGGTGGGGTGGAGGATGGGAGAGAGAGAGAGAAAGGAGAGGAGGGAAATCTGTACATCAGAAGAGCAGAGGGAAGGAAGGGAGGCAGGCACTAAAGTACTGACGAGGGACCATGAAACAGGAGACAGCAAGAACTGAGAGGAGAGAGTTGCCATCCCCTTCCTTTCAGATCTCCCGGCAGTGATATTGCTTGCAGTGATGCTCAGGGAACAGGCACCTGCTGCTCTGTAATGATTCAGCCTCTTTCTGCCGGCGCTTGTGCATAACAGGATGCTGTTGCTACTGTCACTGCTGCTGCTCCTGCCGCCGCTGCCGCCACTGCTGCTGCTGCTGCTCCCCTTCTTACTGGTTTTCCTTTTGCTCCTACTGCATGACGGCTGTTTTCTCCTCCATTTAAGCAGCCACCAGCCTCAGACGCTCAAGGTGAGAAGCCAGCCTTTCCCTCTGGGCTGTTGGTTCACTTAGGACAATTTTGTTCAAGGTTGCAGCGTTTATTTGCGTCCCATCCTTTCGGCTCCCCGAAGAATTTGAACGGTTTGAGGATAATCGAAAGGATTATAAACAAAATTATTTAAAAGTGAAGCTGGAAAGAAGCTGAATCATTCTGAGATGCTTCGTGTCTCCTTTTAAATTGTTTGAGAGGATGTTCCCCCCCTTTCCCCCTCCCCTTCCCTCCTTTATTTGGGTCACATTCAGACTCTTCAACTCTTTTCTGATTTTTGTACTATGATGCTGTAAGATTTTTGTGGATCTGTTCTCTCCCCCTCCCCACCCCCGGCTCTCTCGCTTGCTTTGTAAAAAGATGGACTAGGGTAGAGTTTTAGGGCCTTCTAAAGGAGTGCTCAACTGAAAAAAAAAATCTCTCTATATATGATTAAATATGTCTGAAGCCACTCTGGAGGCTTTTCCCAGCCCCTCAATGCAGCTGAGCCCCACTGCATCCCTCGAGGGGCTCCCTGCTGAGGAGGATGTGCCAGAGACTCAAAGAGAGGAGACAAGGGTGCAAGGGATAGCAGGCCTGGCTGCTACTTGCTGTATCTGCCTGGAAGCGGAACAACTGAAGGGCTGTCTGAACTCTGAGAAAATCTGCATTGTCCCCATTTTGGCTTGCCTGATCAGTCTGTGCCTCTGCATCGCCGGCCTCAAGTGGGTCTTTGTGGACAAGATTTTCGAGTATGACTCTCCTACCCACCTCGGCCCCGACAGGATCGGACAAGATCCCATCACTCCCGCGGATCCGACTGCGCTGTCTGCCTGGGTGCCGTCTGTGGTGCATACCTCGTACTTCCCCGTGCCTACCAGCGAAGTTGAAGTTGAGGTGACAGGGTCCCTAGTTCCCTCCGAGGCTGCTCCTCAGTCATCGCCACATAACAGTGTTTTAGGTTCTAATTTCTTACCCTCCTTCGCACCCTCCTTACCTCCACTCAGCCTGGACCCGGAGCTGAAAAGAGCCACAACAGCTTCTCTGGCAGAAGAAACAGAAACTAATATCCAAACAGCTTCACCAAAACTTGGTAAGTGTAAGTC
>NW_015217440.1:0-1688 GCF_001447785.1 Gekko japonicus | reverse complement strand
TTCAGTGAGAAGGTATTTTGTGACTATCATTCTAGAAATGCACATCCCTGCTGGCCATGTGTTATCAACATGGTATTTAGTTGCATGAATTGTCCCAACCATTTGGGTGGAAGGTATAAACTGTGGAGGTGTGAGCAACTGTGCTACTCCAGGTACTATACAAAAAAGTTGACAAGTACATTAAAAGCTAAGGATTAGTATACTGGAAACTTCTTCCTTGGGTAGTGAAACTTTAGAGCTGTTAGATGAAGCATGACAGAGGTGATTAGGTGAGGGACAAAAGAGGGATTAGAGGTAAGTGATAAGTGTGGCTTTCCTATTTGCTTTACCATTGGGAGACACGCTCATTTAGAAATTGGTAAATAAATCAAATATGTAATAAATATTAATCTTTCTATATCCCAAGACTGGTTGCAAAATCATAATAGTATCAAGGTACATTTTCTTGAAGGGTCTCAGCTGTCAAAACGTATAGGTTGCAAGTGCCACCGATCCCCAATCTGTTCCCACTCCCCCCCCCCCGCCTTTGAATCTTGCTAAAGAAATGTGAATGGCTACTGGAAGCAGGAAGAAAAAAAGGAGTTGGAAAACACTGGGACCTCTAGTATGCTTTGGGATGAAGGTAGTTACACAGAATTGAAGGCAAAATGTAAACACAGGTTGTTCACATTGGATACCCAACACTCACAAGCAACCAAGGATACTGATTCTTCTAAAATAAGAATGCACTATCCAAAACACAGACATCATCCAGCCCTCTTATCTTCCACTCTCCCTACCATGCAATGCCATTTCCCCATCCACACATCCCAAGTGTTCTTTTTTGTGTCCTTTCACTAAGTAATGAGAGTGACGTGTAATCCATTAATACACCAAGCAGCAGCAAACAAAGAAGCAGCTGGCACATTAGGTGCTGTTCAAGTGCCAGCACTGAGGTATGCACCAAATGAGATTATGCTTTGTTTATTTGGCTGGTTAAATTCAATGCAAAATGGAAGGTGTGCAGGAATAGAACAATTACTCGGGGGAGCTTTCTTGAAATCCCTTTGGATTCGCTGGAAAAACCCAATTTATCTCTTTTTTCATTTGCACTGGATGTCTGCAAAGTGCAAATGCAATGTCCCAACCATCCTTATTTGGGATACCTCAGAGCCAGAATATTTAGTGCATCTACAAAGCAGACAGTTGCTCTTTTCATTGGACCAGGCGATAGTGATTCTGTAAAACTCTGAACCACTAGTTTCTTTTTTTTTCCCCTTTAGAATTAGGTGCAATCCTTAAACAGAGATACCCCCTTCTCTGGCTTCAGTGGGTTTAGAGGGGTGTAAGGACAGCATTGCAAGGATGCTAATTGCATGACTGATGGCCTAGTCTGCAAAGAGAACTAGAAACCTTACTAAACTCTGAGGCAGCCTCTCTTATTTGAACAGATACTTTCTGAAACCTTCTCTCGCATTACAGTTCTTTCTCTCCAGTAGACACATTCTTACGGTGAATTCCTGTCCCCATTTCTGAGGCAGACAAGTCACCACAAGGTACCTTCCCCTTTACATTTTCACTAACGTAGGTCTTTTAATAATGCCCCACATGTTAAGCCAGAGAAGTAACACCACATACACATAAAACTGTTTGACCATATTCTATCTAGTTGAATATTATCAAGGTCTTGGGCAGAGAAAGGTCTTTCC
>NW_015217439.1:0-1687 GCF_001447785.1 Gekko japonicus | reverse complement strand
GAGCCTGTGGAAGGTTCCGTATTTGCATCAGGCTACCAGCCTACCAGGACAGAGTTGAAGTCTTGAGATAAGCCTTATGTTGATACTTCGCTTTTTTCAGTTTTAGGGATAGTTTGGTTGAAGTTTTGCATGATGCATTAGAGCAATCTATCTGCTGTCTGGATGTAGAGCCTTAGGGTTGAGTTCTTTGATTCCCCTTCCAGTAAGTGTCAAACACTTCTTTTGCCAGAGCAAAGCACCTTGCTTAGCAGAAGGGAGTCATAAGATACAACATACAACAATTAAAATACAAGCATAATCAAAGTATTGTTTTCCAAAATATTTCTTAACCTATCCTGTTACTCTAAAATACGTTTCTCATACTTTCTGGGCAGCTGTACTTTAAATCCTGCACTTTTGGCTTCTATTGTATACTATGTAAGAAACGCTTCCAACAATTAATTGTATGTCATATGTAAAATTGGGCAATCTTGCAGACCTTTTCTGCTTCACCTTTTGTTCTAAGCCTTTCAAGATAGAGTTTGGAATTGATTCATCAAAATGAAAAAAGGTTTGGCATGGATCTCAATCTCTGTAGTTCTTCATGAATAAAATTGTGTTTCAGTCTACTACTGGGTTTTTAACTGGTGGCCTCTTTCAGGACAATTATGTTTGTGTATAAACAAATCAAGTACATCAATTTATTTTTATTTTTTCTCTTTCTTGGCTTGAGTTATATTCTGAGAATACAAGGAGTAAGCTAATCTTTGTTGTTGCTGTTAAAACATGTTTATGCCATCCCGTAACAAGGTCTTGAGCCAGTTCCAAACAATAAAAATAGAATAAAGTGTAATCAATACTTCTGTACGCCAGCTAAGTAACAATAATTATTAATAAAACCGTACTTATGGTACTGTATCAGCATAATAGTAGTTGTGATCCCTGCTGAGACTTGGATCCTGTTCCCCTTGCCTGCCTCTGCATCCACTGCAGACATAGTCCTCTGGTGTGGAAGGTGTTGCTTTCATGCTAGGTACTTCTTGGCTTCTGGAAAGAAATTGGTCTTGCATGAGCAGAAGTGTCTAGCATCAGAGGAATGTGATCTCCACAGCAGAGGATCACAGCAGACAAAAGGAGTGCAAGAAGAAACAAAGTATAGGATCCAATCCTGAGTTTTCTGCAGATTGAAATCTTAGTTTTAGGTGACAGGTAGGGTAAGTTTTGGTAACAGTATAAGGGTAAAAAGTAATTCCAACAGCACTTTCTTGGCAGCATGCATACAGAAGTGACTCAACAATATAGTCTTTTTTTAGACATTGCTACTTGAGCGTTAGTAAACATGAGGGGGGAACCCACAAGGACTTGTGGGGGAATCTCATTTTTCTGTTCTCCATACTTCTTTCACTTCCCGCAAAGCTCCCATAGCCTCTAACCTTTTTTTTTTTTTACAACCTTTATCTGCCACTTTCCCTCCCTCCCTCTCCCAGCCAGCAACTTCCCCCCAGAAAGCCTCTGGCCACGTTGAGCTGTACTGGTTGAGGTTGGCTCTGTTGTGTGGTGGGGAACCTGCAAGGATTTACAGGGTGCCATGTCATTTCCCTCCGCATCCTTTCATTGCACTATTTCCTCCTTCCCTCCTGGCGACCACCATATCATGACTCCTTCCTCTCCTTTTCACCCACCAACCAACCTTTTATCTGCCCCCCCC
>NW_015217438.1:0-1689 GCF_001447785.1 Gekko japonicus | reverse complement strand
CTCCTCCTTCATATTAATCATCACACATACATTTATTTATATGTAGTCCAGTTCTTTTACTGGTCTAGATGGATGAATTTGTTTCTACTATGATGCTGTTTGAAAGAAGCTGCAATAGGACATTGCTCATTTGTAGAAATCTAGACAGAACCAAAGTGATATGGGGCAAATGCAGGATTACCACCTCTCCTAGAAAGACAAAAAATAATTTTGATGTTGATTACTTACCACTGAGGGGTGACAATCGATGCACATGCCATGTCTGGGGGATGGAGTGGTGCCTCTCCAGGTCACTGATGTAATGACATGCTTGTTCGCTGGCAGCACCCTGATAATGTGTCCATTGCCAATAACTGATGTCCCTAGAGCCTTATGGAAACCCACCATGTTTCTGTACTGTGTGTTATATTCTTGCAAGAAGGTTCATCAAGTAGAAGTGGCTATTGAACACATAAAGTGATGTGTGTATTGGCACTCATTTTACATTGGTCAGGATTTAGGACCAATTTTAAACTGGTCAAGCTCCATTTGACCATAATGGAGCGTAACCCCATGATAGGTGCGGGGAAGCAGGAGAGGGCTGTGTTTCAGATCACAGAGACCATTCCTTAGCAGCACCTCTTTGTGTGGTCTGGTCAATGGCTCTACAGACTGACTTTCATCAACAACTAAAATGGCCTAAATTTTAGATAAGCATATCAAAGGCACAAATCCCTATTCTGCAAAAATGAAAAAGATGTGTGTATAATTGAAATAACGTTACTAGAAGTATTAGGTGAGAGGGGGGAAACTAACCACAACAAATATTCTTTAAAAATTATCTACATTTTTGTGATATAATCTGGATTATGTTCCATAGTGGGTCTTTGATCCATGCTGAAGTTTCTCTCTCTCCAGCCTGGTCAATTGCATTGCCTGCACTGAATAATGATTGCAGGATCCTTTTATCCTCAGCTGTTTTTAACTTGCTTTCTAAATTGCTTTTACTGGCTTTTGAACACTGTGTGTCATTTTGAGCACACGATGTGGCATATGTCTGGGGAAAACAAACCACAAAGTTTTAAACATAGATAGGCCCGCCTATCTCTGGACTTGTTTTTAGAGTCTGAGGCTGGCGATGCTGGGGTAATGGGTGATGGTGTATGAATGTTCTGTGATGCTGATGACCATCTCTTTTATTTTCCCTCCCTTTTAGATCTTTGGCTGCTGGGTTTGGATCCTAGTAGCAGCTACCAATGTGCATTTCCAATTGCTGCAGGGATGGGTTATGTATGTGTCTGTCAGTTCATTTGTCATTTCTCTGCTGCTCCTAATGGCCTACCTGTTTGGCTTCCACAGAAATATTCAATCCTGGAGAATCCTGGTAAGAGGAAAAATGTACACACATGGTTTTGGGCTGAACTTGCTTCTGTCACCTGTTGTGTAAACTCCCCCATACGTGGTACAGTGTTTTCATGATGCTGGGTTAGCATGGAGGCAATGTACATTTGGTTTAGGCCTATGAACAAGGCTTTAGGGAGCAGATATGTTTAGTGGGGACCTGCTAACACATCAGATTGGAAAGCAAGCACTCTGTTCCCCGTATCTCTCACAGTTTTGTCACCAGTCCCGCACTACCATTTTGAGAGGAATGCTTGGATGTTAAAATGGCTGCCATACATAATGACAACTAGGGTTACCTGCTATTAC
>NW_015217437.1:0-1689 GCF_001447785.1 Gekko japonicus | reverse complement strand
CTGACATGACGCATAATATTTGACAGTGTTATATGCAGTGCAGGAAGCAAAACTGAAGACCTTCTGGTGGCTTCCGGTGCAGCTGTTCTGCTGGCGCAAAATGACCATAAAAACAGAAAATTAATCTGCCAGGGAAATCTCCATCTGGAGGAGGGGTCCCATAGCAGATCCTTTACTTCTGTTCATCCCATAACTCTTTTCTACTTCTGATGCTGACAGCATCGCCTTAACCTAAGATAAAGGTTCATTGAGTGAAGAGAACAGGAAGGAAACTGGGATTTGGAATGGAAAGATCAACAAGGCAAACTGAAATGTTTTATTTTGTGAAAGGTAACTAAATCCTTAACCAATAGTCTGGATCTGATCAAGCTTGTCTTCAAGGCAGGAGGAATCCTATCTAGGTCAATGAGGATTTTGCCTGCCCCAGTCAACACAGGAATCTCGATATATTCAAATCAAGGGTAGCTTTCTTATATCATCAATCAAATATCTAGAAAGGGAATGCCTTGTCTTCATGCCCCTTCATGCTCTGACCTTTTTGCAGACACTTCTTGTTATGGTAATGAAAGCTTTTCATATTAATGCTTAGGACTTCACAAATTGCCATCCAAAGGCAAGCACTTGTCAGTTTATACAGCTGAAGCAATCCGTATAATTTGCAAAGTGAATTATAAAAAAGTGACTAGACATATTTGATTACTCTATTTAACATGACCAGGAATTAGGAAGTACCTGACAGTCAGATTGTTGCTGCAAAAATTTTACAAGCACATCTCTAGACCAGACATTGAAAAATTAACATACACTAAATATCTAGGATGCACCCCAAAATCTTACTAGGATTTATTTTTAAGGGCCAGTTCACATGACTAAACTCTTAAGACAGCTGCTTGATTGGATGTGAACAATAGTAAAATGGTCTTGTGATATTTCACAGTGTCAGGCACCAAACTCAACACATTTTAACACACTAACACTGCCAGCAAAACAATAATGCTCATCTAAATGTTCTCTGCATATGATATAATGTCCCACCCGTGTGATAAAGGCATCTCGGGTTGGATCCAGCATGAGGATCACACGAGGATTGTAAATCTTCCACACTTTCCCCTCCTCTACCAGCTATTTCCAGTCCCAAGAACATTTATTCCTGGGTTCACAAGATCTGACAATGCTGACGGTCACAGATCTTCACCCTCCCCCACCCCAGATTCATTTTTCAACTTGGGAAAGTTTATTCCTAGGATTGCAGGACCCACCAGGAACAATAGCTATGTGGAAACTGCAGTGAGGAGGAAGATGGGGCAAAATTTGATGGAAGAGGCAGAAAGGGTGTTTTCATCCCTTCTCCCACTACAGCCTCCCAGGCCTCATAGCTAATATTCCAGGAGGGCATGGCGACCCTGGGAATAAACTTTCCAAAGGTGGAAAATTACTCAGAGGGGATCAAGATGTGTA
This sequence comes from Gekko japonicus, assembly GCF_001447785.1. Classification (NCBI taxonomy): domain Eukaryota; kingdom Metazoa; phylum Chordata; class Lepidosauria; order Squamata; family Gekkonidae; genus Gekko; species Gekko japonicus. The sequence continues at coordinate 231 of NW_015217437.1, read as the reverse complement.
ACTATCAGCACTTTATGCTGATGGATCACTGGATCTAAGCCACGGTACAGTTATGGGTATCTGCTCTTGAGTAGACAAATGTAATGTTTTTGGTTGTGTAGACTTTGCAGTGCCCAGGAGGACAAGACTGCTTGCTAGTCCTTATTTTGAGAAAGATCAAGCTAGTTTGTACATGACATGTATTGACTATGTTTACAATACAATCCTAAGCAGGGTTAAAAAGGTAAAGGT
>NW_015217436.1:0-1689 GCF_001447785.1 Gekko japonicus | reverse complement strand
CAGACCAGCTTGGCTACCCTCTGAAGCTATCTTCATAGAAGGAAATGCTGATATTTATGCCCATTGTATCTATAATTCTCAAATCAGTGAATAGCCAGACTACAATGGAATAAGAAATCTGAAGATAGACGCTTATAGACACATGTTTCACATTGAAGTTGCATAAGAAGTACTTGCCATCCCATGAGCCAGCATTAATCAACCACAATGACAACAACACTATCATTAATCATCAGTGTAATGGAAATAGAGAGACTGACATACAACTCTGTAATAGCATAAATTACACCCATTTGGATAATAAATGGAACAGCTTCACCTAAGCAGTTATTTCTGATAACTGTCTTCACATTCTCATTGCATATAATTTGAAAAGGAAGACTATTATCTTGTTGCAGCACTCCATTTTCCTGTTGTGTCTTAAATCATCCAATTATATAAATATAAGAAACATCCCCTACTCTTAAGGGATCTCTGTTGGCACAGTCTTGTCAGTTTTAAATGTCTTCCAGAAAACAGAGGCTGAACAAAGTGATAAAACTGGAATGTTACTTTTTTAAAGAAATGCAAGTCAGGTTTAAAAGCCTGTCCTGTAAACCTGCCTAACATCTTGAAGTAGTAACAGCCCCTGGATTCTGTGTGACTGGTAATTTCCAGTAATTTTCACGTGCCTGCTTACTTCCCCCTAGGTCAATGGCAAGCATGAACCCTAGAACTCTTCTCAAATAACACATTTCTGTCTGAATCAGGACTTGCATTAGCAATCTTTACATTTCAGTAGCACAATCACAAAGATATTGGTTATTTTGGGGACAGTCATTTTGAATACTGCTACTGTTTAAGTTCATGAACTTTAAAGTACAGTATTTATTTCAGTTCTGGTTCACGGATTTTTCCAGTGCTGAAAGCTGTTCCATGAACTTATAATGGTTTTCTCACCTGAAGATAGAAATAGAGTACTCAGACACTTCACTAGGGAACCAATTTTTACCCTAGCCATATGCTCAAATGGCAAAATGCTGGAAGCACACTAGATAGTTCAAATAACAACATTCTTATATACATTTCTGAAAACTGTAATGTTTATAATGTTAAATTTTGCTGCATTTAAACAATATTTTATAAAAAGGCTTAAAACACTTAGTATTTTGTAATATGAAACTTGGAAATTAATGCTGTGTGATTGTTGTAAATACTGTACTTTTTTTGCATCCAAGTATTTTTCAAAATCATGTTATAATTATAATTAAAAAAGCTTTCACCAAGAAAGAGATTGTGAATATTATATTGTGAAAAGTATTCTATATTTCATGTTAAATACATATTGAATACAGTAAATAAAACATTTAACATCCTTGCATAGAGAGACATCTTTTGACTGAATTGGCTAAAGGCTAGGATACTGAAATAGCAAAAATTGACTACTATGTATGTGCACCAAACTGTATTATCATTTTGTAGCACTTTCAGAGTTGTATTGATTTTTTTCTGATTCTCTTATGAATTTTTATGTATATACTGAAAATTTTACTGGATTACTATACAATACTGCACAGTACCCCCATCGTTCAGGATTGAAATAATTTCATACAGCAACATTCTGCACATGAATACATGAAGCTGCCGCAAACTGAACCAGATCATTGGTCCATCAAAGTCTGTTTTTTTATTGTTGTTCAGTCGCACAGT
>NW_015217435.1:0-1690 GCF_001447785.1 Gekko japonicus | reverse complement strand
TGTTGCTGTTATATTTTTACAAGCACAACTGCCAGAAAGTTTGAGAAAGGAGCTCTAGCAGTGCAGTCCAAAGCCGAGTTGCACTCTTCTAAACCCACTGGCTCCAATGCACTTGGAAGGGTGCAACTCTGCTTCAGATTGCACTGAAAATAAATTAAGAGGTCATTTTTAATTGCAGACTTTGGTCTCATAGTTGTAAGATTGGAACTGATGCCAGTGGACATTTAGTCTTATTTAGTGTTCCATTTGTACAATTTTAATGAATAAAGAAAACATACAACTGCCACCTTATTTATTTTTGTTGACTTCATGTTTGCTTCATCGCAGCAAACTAAGATTTAAAAAAGAAAAATGTTTCTACAGATATTTGAAATGAAAGCTATTGTCTAATTCGAGATGTTGCATAAATTCTATAGCAGTCTCTTTCTTTTCTTGTCCTGTCTTATTTATTCATTCTTACTTCCAAACACAGTTTCCCCTACTTAGGTTGTTTGAGCCTTAAAAAAATAACACTTGCTAAGATGCCCAGTAAAGCTAATTTCTGAACAAATGGCTAAGGGAGCCAATATTTCTCTTACAAATTTAGAGACAATCTGATCATAGATTTCAAAGGAGACATAATGTAGGTCCTTCAAGAATATCCATATTTATAATTCTTCTATGTAGGTTATACTAACCAATGAATAAAGGCACTGACTTGGGATATGGGGTGGGGAAGCAAATTTCCTCCATGCAGCATTTATCTTTAGATATAAACAGAAACATTTCTTCAGTCATTGCTGCACACAAAGAACATGAACAAAGTTTTATCACTTAATCCCTGTTACTACATCAGGATCATAGCCTCATGGCTAAGAATACAGCAAAGTATGTGAACATATATTGGCACCATTCACGTGTGTTGCAAATAAATGAAAGTCTCACCATTAGTTTAAATGAGTGCAGACTGTGCCTTGTATAAACACAAATAAAATGAGAAATAATGGGAGATCCATAAATTCACCCACAGAGGTAACTTCTGTAACTTTAGAGTATACATGCATGTAGATCTATAATTAGCATCTCTATTCTAAACATACCAAAGCTGAAAAACATTTACATTTTTATTCAGATTAGTTAGAAGCCACTCCCTTTATGCTATTTGTGAAAGTGAACATAACTTTCATAGAATTTTTTTTTCCAAGAGACAGGAAAAAAAAATCCAAGAGGGGATTTAAAAAATAGGCTATACCTGTATGTTTGGTGTCTGTTTACATTTTCTGTAATGTAGTCATTAAGCACACAACGTAGACTTAAAGGATGTCAAAACTGACAACCACACTATGATTGATGATGCTGTGCTAGACTAATTCTTACCAGGTGTGGTGTGATGTGAATTCAAATGTAGCTCAGAGAGCTTATTTGTATTAGTGAAGTTATGCTTTGTCAAAGTTCTATGACTTCTTAACCTATCAAATCCATCTTTTAATCGAAAGACTGGTCTGCCCATCTCCCAGCCTTTAGTTCTATGAACAATGTCCCCCTTCCTGTGCCTTCATCCTAGTACTTATGCTCGTCTGTGTAAGATGACTTGTTAGAATATGTATTCTTTCAAGAATGTAAACTGGAACATACTCACCATCCTAATCTCCCAAGGCTTAAGGCCACGTCACACATGCATTTTCACAGCATACAATCCAGAGCTTTTTTT
>NW_015217434.1:0-1690 GCF_001447785.1 Gekko japonicus | reverse complement strand
TTGCAACTTGCCTAGCAACCCCCAAATGGCTGTCAGTTGTAGTCTTGCGAGGTCTTAGTAGCTTGCTTTTCTTTAAAAAACAGACATTATTTGGAGGGTTTTCTAACACCCAATATGGTATTCTTTTTTTACATTTCATATTTGTCTGCGTGCCTGGGACTTCTCCTAGGCTTGTAGAAAAATACCTCCCCCAATCTGTACATTCTTCCATTGTGTAGATTTATTGATCCACAATTCATGGCCCAGTTCAGGATGAATGATAAAATGCTTTCACTGTTCCATTGTACTCCCTTTGCACAATTTAACAACCTGTTAAACTAATTATAAAGTTCTTTTTATACTGAAAAATGCCACACGGTTATGATGATTCATAGCGGATGATGACTTGTAGAAATTGCTTCAGTAGTCATTGTCAAACTGCTTCTGATGCACTTCCTTTCCTGCCATTTGGCCATTACTCTCAAATAATGTGGTGTCTTAAAACTTTATTTTCTAGTATTTTCTTGGGCGACTGACTTGTCAACCGATTTGGAATGCCAACTTTCAATTAGCTGCAAATGTTATGAGGCAGCTAATGAAATCTTGCTTTTGAGCAACTTAAAAGAACACAATGCAGAGCAGTATACACAAGTAATGAAGAGGACTGGTAATGTTCGAAATGAAATTGGCGTATTTTACATGAACCAAGCTGCTGCTTTACAGAGTGAGAGAGTAGGTAAGAATTTATCTTTTTGAAACCTGTTTTATCTTTTAAAAATCTAATTTGTTTTAAGTAACAGAAAAGGTAACATGTATGTAGCACATGCCTGATTAAGTAAGATGCTGCAGATGGTATTTGCATGGTATTTGCAGTGTCAAGAATAGAGAATAAATTCCATCACGAGGACAAGCGGTGGGATTTCAATTTTCTTCCATGGCAATTCTCTTGCATGCCAGGCTGATTTCAAATCCTGGTAAAAATGGAACCTGGATTAATATTTACTACAGTTAATGGCATTCCTTATATAGCACTTCATTGTGGCAAAGGAATTTGTACTTGAGAGTGGAGGAGCTGGGGAAGAAGTAAAGTGCAGCTTTACAATCCTGATCAATCAGCCGGCTTTGCTACTCTCCACTGGCCTCTAGGGTAGCTTGGCATTAGCGGTTGACTGTAAATACTAGAATACGTAAGGATCAGATGCATCTTCTATTGCGACAATTTAGAAAACTGTGGTCTGAATTTTGTGCATGTCTTCCACATTGGATTTAGAAGTGTGTCTGGTAGCATGTTGAACAGATTCTGCAGAAAGGGTTGAACAAAAACTGTCCTCCAGCCTTGAATGAAACTGGCCTTGTTCTTTCTATTCTGTTCTAGAGAGCAAAACTGTATCTTCAGCTGAACAGCAGCTGTGGAAGAAAAGCTTCTCCTGTTTTGAAAAAGGAATTCAAAACTTTGAATCTATTGATGATGCTACCAATGCTGCTCTCCTCTTGTGCAACATGGGGAGATTGATGCGGATTTGTGCTCATGCCCATTGTGCTTCTGGGGGAGATTTTAAAAGAGAATTTTCCCCTGAAGAGGCCCTTTATTACAATAAGGTAAACTCTTCTTGATTACAGTTTCTGGCTAGAATAGGCCTGTGCAATAATTTATACCTAAGTATAGGAAATACGTACACAATTACTTGTACGAGTTATATGTTGAATTTTT
>NW_015217433.1:0-1691 GCF_001447785.1 Gekko japonicus | reverse complement strand
ATAAGCAAAGGAATTCTAGTGCATAATATCAGCGGCTCCAAGATCAACGTGCAGACAACTGTATGTGGAAGTGCTTCCCTATTTACTTCAACGGAAGCAGCAACTCAACGTGAGACAAAATTTCACACGAAGATTTTCTAGTACCACAGAAGCCAATGGAGAAACCAGAGGCCCCAGAATTCTGGATAGGGGTCTACATCTATAAGGGCTCATTGAGTTCAGCCATGCTGATGAAATTTCTACCGGGTTTCTCATTGTTTACCAGTCAAGGTCACAATCCAACACAGATGAAGCCAGGTGAAACCAGTGTGTTGGAGCCTACAAATGGGGAGAGTTTGCAGAAGAGATCTGCTGTCTTCTCTCAACACAACCCCCAGCACACACTCACACAGCTGCTTTTGAAGGCTGGGAGTCTCTCAGGAACAGCATGGGAGGATACATGCAGTACTGCAACTAAGAGTGACTTGGCAGAAGCCACTCCATTCATGGTAGGTTTGGATCGAACCCAATGACTTAAGCAGCAACACTGTGTTGGATCACGGTCTACCTCTTTAAAATAAAAAAATGTGCTCAAAACATGCATGTTTTAAATATATCATAGAATGTTTACCGATTTTAAAATTGCTTTACAGTCTTTTCCTCCCCCCTCTGCCAGGAAAAGCAGATCATTAACAGTAGAAACGTTTAAAACCCTTATACTATTTAAAAAATCCAGGCAATTCCCCCCCTCCCGCCACCCGGGTAAAGAACAACTAGGATGGTCCAGTAAAAAAAGGTCCCACTGTTTTCAGCAAGAGAGAGTTATGCATACCCTTAATTCTCTGCTCTGGAAATAACTGGGATTTAGAAATGCCTGACTTTAGTTGGTTTGTGTCCAAAAATCCACAGATAAAAGCAAAGTCGTGGAAGAACTGTATTTTGTGACATGCAAGGAGAGCCTAGACAAACGTCGACTCAAAATAAGTTTCTAGAACATTCTGGCCACCACAGCAACAAAGGATAGGCAACCTGCAAATGAAGATCCTGCTAACGAATGGGAAACACCGAACAAATACACAATCCACATATTTGATTAATGACAATAATGTGAAACTTGTATTTAAACAATTAAAAGAAAAACGGTATTCTTGCAGAGGGGTAAACTTGTTATTAATACAAATATTAAGCAGGGTGCATTTGTTGACTATTCACATTATTGCTCTGCTACATGATGAATAGGCCCTTAACATATGTGATAGCTCAAGTATGTTAAACTCAAAAGGAACACATTTTGAGAAATAACATCATTATGTAGGCTTTAAACATAATACATGAAGATATGCACAGCCAAGAAAGATGACCAAAAACTAAAAACTGGCCTGACCAAAGCATACTATCACATACCCATATTTTTAAAATGTTTTGTGCAAAAATAAAAGGCTAACCTGTAAACTTAAAGGAAGAAGTCAGGATGTCGTGTTTACCCAATACATTCTGTAAGCAATTAGTTAAATAACCCATTTTTTATTTATACATCTGGCAGACAGATGTAAAAAGTCAAGACACAACTTCTGGCACAACGCTCCCAATGTTTTACATATAAAGGTCCCAACCCAAGGGAGAGTTTAAAAATAAAAAATTAGAAAGTTAGTTACACTTTTCAGTCCCATTGAAACTACCACATTGCTTTCACTAGGGATTGAGAGCCTCTG
>NW_015217432.1:0-1691 GCF_001447785.1 Gekko japonicus | reverse complement strand
CCGGCGGTCACAATCTGGAACATCATGCAAGACTGCTCAACCTTTTCATGGGGCAGATGATAGTAACTGGGTGCTTTAACTTCCAAACTGAATTGTCAAACCATTTGTAGAAATCCCTGGAAGTAAAAAGCAGTTTAAGTGTTTCAGTTGGGGAAGGAAGAAATGGTGACAGAAGCTGGGACTGGAATGGACCTGGACAGGCATCCTGTCTGTCTGTTTCAAGACCAGACTTGAGCTGCGTCCCATGTGCGTGGAATTACTCCTTCTGGATTTTGGCTGTTGTCTAAAGAGACACTTGTCATTGAAATTTTTTTTTAAAGGAAACAGTCAGCTGCTATTTGATGCCTACTTGGTGAGTTCTATTATGTTTTACTGCTTGCTGGTCTCCTTAAAGCCCCTAGAGGAATCAACTTAATAACTTAAAGATCTGTTATTTGTATGTTTTATATTTTTGTTTTTTTCTGATGTAGTGCAGGTTTGGAACGTGTCACAAAACAGTCAAGGGGTTCCACAGTGTTTTAGTAATGGCCAGGAAGTATTTCATTAACTTTGTATCTGAATCGAGAGATTGTTCACACATTATGTGTTACCCTTGGGCTGCTCTAAGACCCCCTTTATGCATACCTGCACTGGCATGGTTACTGCTGCTTCTGCAGTTGCTACTACGCTTTTCCCGGTACAGATGTGTGGTAGCTTGGAATCAGCAATTACTTCTGTTTAAAACAGCTTGCAAATATTACTTAGTTATTTCTGACCTTTGCAGAAACTCGAAAAGAACTGTGGAAGTGAGCCGAAGCAATTTGGTGACACGTACAATGACTTTTTTTAAATTAAAAAAAATATTCATTCTACCAACTTGTTTATGTACAAACTTAACTTTACTCTTGAGAGGAGGTATCACTTGCAGACGCTTGTGTTTGTAAGTACACTGAAGTCTTAAATTATTGCTTCTAGAGGCTGAGGTTTTGCCTCGTAAAATAAGCTTCTGCTTGTGTAAGTGCCATGTGCCTGTTGTTACAGCATTCTTGGAAGACTTGTGAAAACCAAACTGACTAGCCTACCATTATCATGACAGTATGGTGACCTCAAGAGTTCGAATCTCTGGTTCCCGCAGCTGATAACGCTATGCTTGCTGTCCTGCTAAACTTCTGAGCTCGGTTTAAAAATGTATTGCGAGTCCTGCATTAGAGCCAGTCGAGATGTTGCTTCCATCACAGCAAGGGATTATCTCTGTAGTGAGTTTCCCACCTGCTGGCTGCATTGCAGAGCAGAACTCTCTCAGGGAGTTGGGGCCATTATACCGCTTGTTTCCATTGCTGGCGGTCAGTGACCAACAGGGATGGAGAAACTGCAGAACAGGAGTTGTGCTTCATGACACACCCGGAAGGTGAGATGTGTTGCCTGGAGACCCAGATTTCTTTGGTCGCTAGCCCAGAGCTTGGCAACGTCTTCTTCATTCAGACCCAGAGATGTGGGGTGGAGAAATTTCCTGATTCTTATATTTTCCCATGGAATATTTTCTGCCCCATGAATGTAAATAACATCTGTTTGTTTATCTGTAGTGTCTGGGGCTGCTGTGCTGCAGATCAGTCCTGTTAAATGTGACTAAACGTGGGATACGAAGTGTGGGCAAACCCCAGTGCTTTTACAAGTTCCAGGCTTGTATGTGGTATATTTGCCTTCTCTGGCTA
>NW_015217431.1:0-1693 GCF_001447785.1 Gekko japonicus | reverse complement strand
AAGCTCTTTTTGATAGCATACCATTATCAATTCACCAGAAATCCCACAGTAGTACTAGTATTGCATGTTCTGCCTTCCAGTCTCATTAAACCTCATGTAAAGTTGTTTGTGGAAAGTAAAATAATTAAAAAGTAGACTATGTTCTGCTAAATAAATCTGCTAGATGAGGGTCCAGAGAAATATTCACCTTACATCCTAAGTCTTTTGATATTCCTCTCACAGTACAATAGCATAATTAGTAATGTGTGGTTTCTCTATTTTATTTGAGAATCTGCAAATGCGAGGTTTTTGCTGACTTAGAGAACTTTTTTATAACACTATTTGAGATCTCCTAAACTAGGTCCTGTCTGCGTATCCATACATTTATATTCAATGTGCATTTCTCCAAAAGCATATGTAAGCCTCAAGCACCACCTAGTGGCACCCCAAAAACTTTATATGAAATTGATCTGACACTACTTTTTCCATTCGTTTAAATGAACGGCTTGATAATAGTTGATTAAAATCATTTTATTTTTCCCCGCATGCTCTTTGTCTAGGTCAGTTCTCACTGGTCTGTTCCCACCTACATCTGGAACAGTACTAGTTGGTGGTAAGGACATCCAGATGCACATGGACTCCATCCGGCAGAGCTTAGGCATGTGCCCCCAGTACAACATCTTGTTCAAACAGTAAGTCTCATCAGAACCTTGCCTTGAATGAATTCCCTAGCTGAAAGACTGTAGTTGTCCCCATTCCTTGTGATGAGGCTCTGATCTAATCCCTAATTAAACAGCTCCATTTCCCCTTGAAATATTTGTAAAGGGTGGTTGAGCCATTTTCTCTTTGTATTAGTTATTCGGTCTTTAATTAGGACCAAAGTTACCACTCTTAGACAATTAACATGTTGCTGTCCAGATTATGTGCATCAAAGGTGCTGTGGTTTGGGCAGAATTTTTACACTGGTACTTAAAACCATCATAAATTTGAGACCTCAGGGTCTGCTGTATGAAAGCTGATGATCCACTGTTCTGAAAGATGGAGAACTAATGAACTGCATACCACAAATAGCCAGTGCTAAGACTCCTCAGTCTCAGTGCATTTAACCTGTAGTCCTTTGTGACTCTTTTCTTTCATTTTGCAATGTCTTAGGTTGGAGACAGACAAAGGTTTTTATGAAGAGTTGTGAGGCTGAGGCTTTGCTTCCCATGGTTTACACAGAGTTCTTTGGTTCCATGGTCACCTCTAGTTAAATGGGCTTTGTAGGGTTTTAAAGCAATACCAAATAGTGTGGACATCCATCCCACTTCTCTTTCTTTTAGGACAGTGATCCCTCTTCCGTCCTTCCTTTCTGAAAACAATTTTAAAAATAGAAGAAGCTTCTATCATTCACTGTTTCTGCATTACAGTAGTACTGTCTCTTGTGGTATTCTAAAACAATTCAGTTTCTTTCTGGAACTTTTCAACAGCCTTACTGTTGCAGAACACATCCTATTTTATGCTCAGCTGAAAGGAAGGTCCAGAGAGGAGGCTGAAATGGAAATGGAGATGATGCTGGAAGATACAGGCCTCCTTCATAAAAGGAACGAAGAGTCTCAAAACTTGTCAGGTACCCGAGAGCTCAACCTCAACTTTTCCTTAAGGTTAAGAATTTGCTGCTGCCTTTAGAACAAGTGTAGGCAACATTTTTGGCCCAAGTGCCAACCCTCCCCCC
>NW_015217430.1:0-1693 GCF_001447785.1 Gekko japonicus | reverse complement strand
CAGAGTGGTTTTTCATAGTTCATCACAGTGTCATTAAGTCCTCTTGTACGGGCAGGGGTTGTCTGAGGTAGGCCAAGTGGCAATATATTCTGTATGATTCATCAAGAAACACAACTGCTGGGTAACGTGAAAAACTGACATATGCAATTTTGTGGTACCATATGAAACAGCCGACCTTTGCTTTATTTCCTGTTTTCTGAATGAATCACTCTGAATAAAGCCGACAAAGTTTTATTTATAACATCTGATACGTTCACCCTGATGTGTGTACATATGTTCATCTTTTATCGGGAGAGTGTGGCATGGCGTGGGCAGATCCAGGCACTGGACTGAGAGTGAATGAGCCTTCTTTGGATAACCGGGCCCAATACATTTCAGTCATACGTACACGAGAACTCAGTATTATTGTTCCTATTCCAAAGGGAAATGCATTAAGTAATTATAGCCCAATTATATAATTTTCTTGGACATGGTATCTAAATTATATTACAGATATTTAGCAAATGAATTAGAAGCGTGGGTGATTAAAGACGGGATGCTGGCACAAGAACAGGCTGGTTTCAGAGCTGGAAGAGATATTAGTATTTTGAGCATCTGGACCATCTGATCTTTGGGTACACACAAGGATTCCCTGCCACCCTGCGCAATAAATCTGAACGCAATCGCTGTCGATTTGGTTAGCTTTCAATTCATTAGGTACACATTGATTATGGCTAAAATCATTGCTTAAAAATATTGAAAGGTATATTGAAAGATTCCCACTCCTCATTAAAACCTTAATTTACTGACACAAATACGAGGGCTGTGGGGGTAATTTTAGACTGTCAACTCTGCAGTCCTCATATCAACAATGAGAGTGTCCTGGTCCATGAACGCTGCATATTGGCATTGCTGTGATTTGCATGCAAAAACCATCCCAATGGAACTATAGGAATTTCTCTGCATCGGTTTCAGTGTGCAAGCAAGACGAGGCATTCATCTCTCATTCACAGATCAGTCACAGAATAATTTATGACGAACAGTATTTTTATTGCACTCGCTTCCAAAAACCCTTAATTAAATTTCTAAGATGAAGGTTGTCATTTTTGGTGGGCATCCTCCTAGTCGTAAGTGGTACCTTGGCGATTACCTTTGCTGAACAAATCAACACTTTAGACCATCCTGGGATCCTTTTCTCTGGAAATCATTCATGGTCCACTTACTTGTTAGCCATTAAACTTTAAATTTCAAGGTCTGTTAAGGGTCTACTGCGCTTTATGCTCAGTAGGGGTGGCAATTTAATCCCTTCTGCTGTTAAATTATTTTCAGCTAGAATAATGGCACAAGTAAAATATGGGGATGGCTTATGGGGTCTCTTAAACTTCAGCCAAATGGCGTTTCTGCAGAGTGCTTTTCTCAGAGTGCTTTTACATCTCGCATCTAATACTGCACCTTTATGCACAGGAACACGTGGGGGGTAGGCACCTATTTTAGCAAAAAGTTCTGAAAAGGAGACACTGTAGATTCGAAACAAGATGAACAATTGGCTATAATGGCGCTTGTAAAGAAAGTGGGACGGCAAACATTTGAGATCTGTGAAATCTTCAAGGCTGCTCCTGAACTCATTGAGTTTGCTGGGAGAGGGGAGTTTCGACCGGGACTGGGGCACTGAGCGGAGGTGTGAGTCTCTCTTCCACCAAACAAAATGGGTTTC
>NW_015217429.1:0-1693 GCF_001447785.1 Gekko japonicus | reverse complement strand
CTGTGTTTTCCATTGGAACTAATGGAAATGACTATCAGATTTATTTCTTTTTGTAATTTCCGTATTGAAGAATCCAACTCAATATTTTTAAATGATACAATTATGAAAACTAACTTTTTTAAATGAACACAGATCTCTGAAAAGGACAAGAAAGACATAGTGCTGATTAGAATATATTTGCAGGGCATATCCACAGAAATCCTGCTGCCTTCTGCCTATCACCATATTCCCTGCATTTCTGAATCCTTTTTGGCACCACTGAACTAGGAGACATTTACCACTGTAGTTGTTTCCATCATTGCCACCATGCAGGAAGGTCATAAAGCTCTAGGTATCACAATGGAGGCATTCTGCACAATATGACAAAAACATATCATTCACTGATACAGCCTTGGAAAGTGATGGCAACCATTTCACATAACTGTGCTGGTCATGTTCCATGAAAGTGAAAAGTGTGTCATTACCTAAACTGATCTGCTCATCAATTTCCTCTGCCAAAATATTTGCAAGCATATAATATGAAGTTTACTTTCTGGTCTTGCACCAGTCAATAGGGTTCTGACTGGGGGTGTAGCATGTTTGTGAATGCCAAAACACCTGCACCAATCAATGCTCATTTATGCATGAGGATGGCATGTGCCAATACTCACCATTACCAGGCTTTAATAGCTAATACCTACTGAGTCTACTGGAAGGCTGTATATAGTTCTGGAACATCTGCCATACTTTAAACATGCCCTGAATTGCTGCAAACGCAGCCGGCCATCCATCGACCATTTTCATTTTTATTGCTCTACTCCCAAGCCTCAGAATTAAACATGAATGAGCAGCAACCAAAATATTTTCATTTTTTGCTAATGATCGATTGAAGAATGGTCCAAAATTTTACATCTGAGAGAAAAAATTGCATGGATACCCACAGAATGTTTGCAAGTTCAAGCTATTTTGACTATGCCAACCCTACGCAGGATCTCAAACTCAAGCTGTGCTTGTTCCATAATCATCCATAGTTGTTGGCTTTACATAAACGGCTCTGGGATCAGCTTGAACTAGGCAATTTTGTTCTTGTACAAGGTTTTGCACAGTGTGACTAAAGTATTTTTCCTGCCCACCATTATTACAATTATTATTTCTTTGTGTGATTAGGTTGCTGTTGAGAAATTTCTGTGCAGCAACATGTCTTAAGCCTCAAGCTTATGTCTTGCTGCTTTATTAAACCAATGAACTACTGTACTGGTTCAATGTCAACATTTCATGGTATCAATTGATGCTTCAGAACCAGCTCCCTTCTCAGCCATTGGGTTGCGTAACAATAAAGATACAACATGGTGGGGACTTGATTGGGGATTATGCACTTATAATTTGGAAGGAAACTACATCATAAAAGAGCCCCTTATAGCAGCACAAACCTATTTTTCTGATGGGTGGTAATTAAAAAAAAAGATTTGCGATCAGACAAGTTGAACATAACCCATGAATGGCTTACCAAAGCTCCTGTTTTTGTGCTGCCTGCCTGATCTTTTTTGGGGGAGCAAAAATAAGCCCCCCCTCCAGTCCTGAACAGAGGATATAAAATCCTTCATAGGGTGACTGCATTTGGCTGGCAGATTGCAAGATGTGCAGGGCTGTAATACATGACAAGGGTATGGATTTAGATGTAGCAGAGCCTATCAGCTCACAGTCAACTACTGTA
>NW_015217428.1:0-1693 GCF_001447785.1 Gekko japonicus | reverse complement strand
AGGTTCATGCATGCCTTTATGATCCAGACGAGGAGCTGTGTAGCAGGGCTGGCCTAGTGCTTGACTGAAGAGAAGTGGGATTCACAGAAACACTAAATAAGACTTAAGGCAGTGGAACGGTTCAGGGTGTGCCTATCCCCGAGGAGCCAATTTCTGCTTGTGTCTTGTGGTACCCATGGATAGTGCAGTGCCCAGTTTCTGTTCAGAACCTAGTAGGGAGGACCAGAGCTGTTCGCTGAGCAAGGGTAAGAGTGACAGAATGCAAGATGACCGAGCCCTGCACTTTGTTCCTGAGCTGGAAGTGGCAGGGATGCTATGTGGAAGCTCCCAGTTGTCTTCTCCTTAAATTATTTGGGGGGAGGGGGGAGGTCCTCCAGAGTGTTTGTGTGGCTCTTGCTCGTAACTGAAAATGAGAATGAATATGAGATGGAAGTGGATTATCTCTGTCTGCACTAGAAGGTCTGTGCTCCTTTGTTCTCAACCCTGAGATAGTCTCCTGCTGCTGAGCATAAAAGTGCTGGGGACCTCATAGCTTGTATGGCAGAAGCTGCATCAAGTTGTGTTTTCTTCATTATATCAGCCTAGCAAATGTTCGCTTGAACTGCCCAGGTCCTAGATATTTTACTAATTTAGCTTGGTTGAGGGGGAGAACTTAACCTATAAAGTTCCTCTGTCTTATCACCTGGAGGCAAAAGTTCCACAGATAGCTAGAGAAGTGGCTGTTCTCTATGAGCAGTGTAAGCTGAATTCCTGAGAGTACACTGGTTTTGTTCCTTAATTTGACAAATGCCCAGTGGCATGACTACAAGCTTATCCTGGTGTGATCACTTTCTCATTTCAAAAGTAAAAAGGGGCTGGGCAGTCAAAGACCCTGCAGCCGTTCCAAGTCTATAATACTGACTCAGTAATAGCATAGCATTCTGAATCTGTTTGTTTCCGAGATGGATCTTATCGGTCAGGTAGGGGTGTGTTTGTGTGTGTCACTTTTTATGACCACGTTTGGAGGCTCTGTGCTTCAGTTGTTGCTTTGCACACTGGAAGTGCCAGGTTCAGTCACTGACACCTCCACTTTAAAAGGGTCTCAAGTAACATGTGTTTAGAAAGACCTTTTTGTGCCTGAGACTCCAGAAAGTTGTTGTGAGTAGACAATTTTGGATATAAGGCAGCTTCATATACTCATAAATTATATGGCCAAAGATGACATCATGTTGAGAAGATGCCATCCTAATATAAAAGCTATGTGCACGACTCCTTCGATTGGTTCTGTGGTGCTGCTCTCTCATTTTTCAATATGAATCTTCCTTTTAATGTAATATGGAATTGCACAGATTAATGAAGAGGCATGCTTGATTAACACAGTGTGGTAGCCTAGAGTAGATGTACAGAGTTTTTTTCTCTGATTTCTTTTTTGAGCTCTGAATATGCTTGTGCAAGTATTTAGTAGCTACCATTTTTACTGCTTTTCTTTCTGCTTTCTGTTCATGCATCTTCAACTGGAATTGAATATAGTTTTGAGTTCATTGCATATGTGACAAGTAAACAGAAAACTTCAAGCAACCTTTGAGAATAAATCGGTTGAATACCTTTGATATTTTAGTGTTTAAAATAAATCTGTTTACTCTAAGCATGTATTTAACATGTTGGGGTAAAGCTATAACTACCTCATTTACAGTACCAGTGGACAATATAATAT
>NW_015217427.1:0-1694 GCF_001447785.1 Gekko japonicus | reverse complement strand
CAAAGAGTTGGACTCAACTGTGCAACTGATAAACAACAAAAAATTTAATCTGCATGTGAGTCTTTTTAGCATGAGGCATGGACGACTGAGGCATGGGAGCCAGGTGTGCACGTCTGATTGCACCCATTTTATCTGGAGGGGAGGGATGGCTATGTCGGGACAAACTGTTTGTGTGATTGCACCCACAGAGAGACATTTCTGCACAAGTATACCTCTAACTAAGTGATGTGAAGGCAACAGAACAGGAATTTAATAGCATGTATTTCACATAGATATATGTGTTGGAGAGCTGGATTTGACTGTGGCTACCTGTAGCTATCACAGGCATGCTTCTCATAGTCATGTGTATCATGACTACTTTATTCTTCAGAATGTAATGAAGAAAAATCTGGTGGATGGAACATATTCTGAAAAACAGAATTGACTGCTCTATTGAGAGTATACTGGCTAAATATCCATGAGTAGATTATCAACTTCAAGAAAAATTGAGACAATGCTCAGTATGATGAGATATACTCCAAGCTGAAATATACTGATACTCCTTTGCCAAGGATGTGATCACTTGGAACTCACTGTTGATCTTAATTTTTCACTAAGTCATAGGGTTACATTAATGATACCTGAAACAGGAAGGGAGGATGCAACAAAAAATAGTGAATGCATTTCCGGAATTATGGCATATTCTAGATCTCAGGGTGGACTTGGCAAGGTAGAAATCCATGCATTCTAATAATCCCATGGTAAAACTGACAGGTACTTTGTGAAGTCACAATATCGGCAAAAACCTGCTTTCTGTATTATAGTCTAAGTCACTGGATAATTATACAAGCATTGTTCTACTAATTTGGCACATTTCACAGGTAACTCATAATAAATTTATGCCTGAAATCTATAGCTGTATGAACACTTGGTTCACAGGACCTATTAGGAGCTTATACTTCAGCATACTTGCATTTTATTTCCTTTTTAAAAATCTCATAACAAATCAGAAGCACTCAAATGACAGAAGAGTACTACAGTGGGGTGTAAGCTCAAATACAATCAGCTCTATGATCTGCCTCCCTGCACCATCTGTTTCTCAAACTGAGCTTCCTCATTGCCATCACATTGGCACAACACATCTTTGAGTTCAACATCATCTCAGTCAGGATAGAGCTTTGTGTTTTTCATAAAGACAAAGTCATCATGTACACAGATCTGACCTCAAAATATCCTTTTGGTGCAAGTCCCAGAAGTAGTTAAAAATACACCCCTTATCTCTTTTAAAAGGTTGAACCATGGAACATAAAATTAAACAAATTTGCAAATCTTGTATTTTCCCCCTTTCATTTCCATGAAATGTCACTACCTATCCTAAAAACACAATGTGTACATAATTCAATTATATTCAACAGAAATATGTAATTCAACTATAACTCATGTACAATCTCCACATTTTCAATTTATCAGAACTTCTGAATTATTGAAAGCAATAAATATTACTCTCAATAATCTGATTCCATGGCTGTGGTCAGATGTGCAGTCTGATCCATTGTGGCCCCACCTGTAATTGATCCAGGTTTTTTATAACAGAAGAATTCTGATCAGACCAAACACCTTAACACTCTTCAAAGCACCTTCACTCCATCCTTAAGTGATCAGATGCAGGAGACAGGGAGTGGGGCTGCTGGCCATTTTTTTTAGTTTGTCCTTTG
>NW_015217426.1:0-2183 GCF_001447785.1 Gekko japonicus | reverse complement strand
CTGTGCGACTGAACAACAAAAGGAGAAGTGGAATAAATGTTTTTAAACTAAAAAGTAATTTATGTAGTCTGGAGATCAGCGGCAATTCCAGGAGATCTCCAGCCCCCACCTGAAAGTTGGCAACCCTACTGGCCCTTCTTTCACCCATACACATGCCGGCTTGTCCTTTCCCATAATGTGGGACATTTCACAAGGACGACCACTTTTGCTGGTGCGCAACCATTGTGTCTTGGTCTTTAAGACAGAACTCAGCAGCGCAGCCATTTGGGGCCGACAGCCTGCCTGCTTCGCCCGGCCGCAGGAGAAAAATGGCGACGTTTCGCTTTCAAGCCAGTCCAAGGGAAATCACACTCGGTCCGTGGGCAGGGCTTTTCTCTGCAAATGTTGGCCTCCCTTCCAGCTTTTGATGAACGACGAGAGAAAAACTTGTGTTGTTTTAAAGAACAAGCAGACAGAACAAGACCGATTTGGAGCAAGGAGGCTGCTCCCAAGAGGCGCCGGCGGGGTGTTCCTCACACTCTCTTGACAAAAGTTTAACAGATAATACAACTCGCGGTTCTAGACATGCTGGGGTGGGATTAAGGACATCCGACTGCCCCTTACGTCCGAGTAAGCCTGCACTGGATCATGCTGCACAAAGGCCTACACATGTGGGAAATTAGGAAATTCAAGGCCAAGGTCCAGAGGGCTGGTGTGGCAGCCGCTCATTTGGGGAAGGCAGCCCCGCCAGCCGTTGGCAAAATCACCCCCTGCAGATGGGGACGTGGCTCCCCAAGGCCATTCCCCTGGGCCCCTACAATGTTCTCAAGTAGAGATCCCGCCTTCACTTTCATGCCACACCCCACTGTTAAGCTTGCCTGTTGCATGGAAAGTGGCAGAGCATCTGCTTGGCATGCGGAAGGCCCCAGGTCCAATCCCCGGCAGCATCTCCAGGTGGAAGGATCAGGTGGCAGCGGATGGCAAAGACCAGTACGTGAGACCCTGGGGGGAATAGTCTGAGTAGAATGTACTGACCCAGATGGACCAACGGCCCGATTCAGTATAAGGCAGTTTGGTGTAGTGGTTAAGTGCGCAGACTCTAATCTGGGAGAACCGGGTTTGATTCCCCACTCCTCCACTTGCACCTGGCTGGATGACCTTGGGCAAGCCATGGTTCTGATAAGAGCTGTCCTTGAAAAAGAGCAGTTCCTGTCAGAGCTCTCTCAGCCCCACCTCCCTCCCAGGGTGTCTGTTGTGGGGAGGGGAAGGGAAAGGCGTTTGTAAGCCGCTCTGAGACACCTTTGGGTAGTGAAGGGTTGGGTATAAATCCAATCTCTTCTCTTCTTCTTCTTCTTCTTTATGTGTCTGTTCAGGTGTGTTCGTGTATGTGTGTGTGACATCTTTAACTGTGCCTAGCACGCACGCAAAAGCTCATACCCAGAATAGAACTCTGTTGGTCTTCAAGGTACCTCTGGCCTCAGACTTTGTCCTGTGGCTTCAGACCAACACAGCGACCAACCTGAATCTGCGCCCTAACAGTTTGCTAGATAATGTCATCTTCACGATAAAGATGACAATGTCTAGCTCATGTGTGGCTGCATGGAGGATAGAACCACACACACACACACACTGCACCAGTTGTCCAACCCTGTCTTAGGGGATAACCTGGGACAGCTCTCCAGTTGTTCTGTTTTCTGCTGCCCACCTCCTTCTTTCCCAAAGGATATTTCCCCCAAAGCAAGAGCTAATTCTATGCTTGAATCCAGATTTTTGGAGCAGAAGATGTTTCAGAAGAGTCCGAGACGGCATCCTCTTTCTGTCTGCAGGAAGCACCCATAGAGTAACAGCCAGCTAAATCATAGGAGGGCATTCAGCCTGGAATCTCCCAATATCTGGTGACTGGACCCAGCCCCATGAAACCCACTTTGGGGTGGCACCCACTCCATGGACCCAAAATTCCAAAAGTGTCTCCAGGCTCAACAGGTTTGGGGTCCCCTGGAGCAGAGCATCATAAGCCGGGAGGAGCCTAAGGTCTCTGCTGAGTCTAGGGCCCCCGGCTCCATCCTGGCCCCGCCGAACCAATGCCAAGAGAAGATACAAGCACGATTGACATCATTTTGAAAAAAAAAAGGCAATTCTTTCTCAATGCCAGAGTGCCTCCCCCCTGTGTGAACAGAACGATCCCTTGTCCAAAGACAGCAGAG
>NW_015217425.1:0-1694 GCF_001447785.1 Gekko japonicus | reverse complement strand
GTCCATAATGTGTTAATCAGAAACACAGGGGAGCTGAAGAATGGTAAAATTCTCCTCATTGCTTATTTAGAAAATGTATATGCTACCTCAAGCAGGTCTCTAGCGATATGAATTTTCTAAATTTTCCTCACCACTTGAATAGTTAGCTCCCACCTTGTGTTATCATTTGGGAAACTGTTATCTGTATTCACTCTTGGAAACAAGCTGAGTCAAGCCAAGGTCATAGGATGGAACACCCAGTGGATTCTACACAAAGGTGGTAGACAAATCTCCATAGAAAAAGGTTTGGATAATCATCACCGGCTTACTATCCTTGGTGGCTGTTGGATAAGAAGGCATGAGGCATGTTTGTGTGACCTCTTTCTTTCCATATTCTATCAATAAAGACATTTAATTTTATATATACACAAACACAACTTTGAGATAATAAAGGATGTAATAGCCCACTGTGCCATGTAGAACAGAAGCTCATTTTTTTAATAGTCCACTGTTTGGTTTTGTCATGTTCATTTCGCTTTTAATGATGCACAGTTGTGCCAGGATCGATTTTAGCTTATAGGGAATTTACTATCTGGGATTATCTGAAAATTTAACTATTTTATCTTCCAGTCAGGAAGACAGATTGCTTCCTGCTCGCACTCTGAGTAACAGGCTCTGTACCATGGTTTATGATGGAGTCCAAAGAGCCCCCTTCTTCTGCTCGCCTAATTCGTTAAATATCACCCCATCAGGTACTGCTGAGGCTGCTGGAGGGGAGGGCTGGTAGTTGATGTGTTTTTCATCTGGCAAAGAATAATGGAATTCTGTCAAGAATAGAAGAAAGGAAAGTGAATTTCCTCTGTTCTCTCTCCTCTCCACTGCGTGTGCTGTTTTAATCTCTCTCCCTATATATAATTCTCTACACTTCTGTCTCTCGACGGGATGCTTCTTTCCCTTTATTGCTTTCTTGGTGTGTACACAGAACTCAGCTGCACCTGATGTTTTGGCTCTGAAGCCCCTAGCAACCCTCCGGTATGACTCAAATTCTCCATTCCATGTAAGGAGATACTCCTTTGAATGAAGGATCTGAAATATACATTGGAACCGGAAATCACCCTGAAGGCTACTCTGGCCTCTGATTCAGACAGCATAACCAAGAAATTTGGTAATAACAATAACCCTCACACAGCTTTTTGTATCAAAGTCTCTCTGACAGAAAGGAGGATGACTTTGTGTTTGCTTGGCATGCAGAAGGATGAATTTAGTTTCCTGGTTTACAATAGACCGGAACATGGAACAGTTCTGTAAAAGTGTTGCTGTATCTTTAGGAGTAGGTTTCCTGGGTATTTTTTTCCAGGCATTGAGGATTGGAACAGCAAGTGCAGGTAGGAAAAAGAGTAGGCCTGCTTCTTATGTGATCCCTCTTGCTCTTCTTTTACTTATCTTTATTTGCCCTCCATATGAAGTTGATTGAAAATTTAAGATGTTCCTAGTATGAAGTCTGTACTTAACGCATACTAGGGGCAACATTGGAACTCTCTAGAAAACACAGTACGGTGCATGCCACTCCAGCATGGGGACTGGGAAGAGTACTGGCTCTGGCATGCAGTCCTATTCAGGCACCTGTCAGTTCATCCAGTCTAGGCTGTGCTAAGGTGCTCTTTAGAAACTGGAAAGAAACTATGCTCCTTTCCGCACGAGACCTTAAATCCTGG
>NW_015217424.1:0-1695 GCF_001447785.1 Gekko japonicus | reverse complement strand
TTAAGTGCAATTTAATAAACTTGATATGCATATTTTAGAGATGTAGTCATAATCCGCAAATGTTAATTTGAAATTCAACTGCTCTGGGAATATGTTTTTGGCTACATCCACAAAACCTGTTGTATATACTCATGGAGAATATTTTGTGCTGACTTAGGCTTCTAAGCAAATAAATTGAACTGAACAAAAAGAAATAATCAGTTGTGATAATGATGGCAATGGAGGATGAGAACAGAGTAGAGCCCCTTTAAATTGTTTGTGAGAAGACTCTCAGTGATTTTGGTGCAGATTTTAGGGAGTCAAAAGGAGAAAAAGAGGAAGGGTCAAAACAGTGATGCTAATTAGCACACTCAAAGAGTTTTGTGGCAAAGGATAGAATGGAAATTGTGAAGTAGTTGAAAAAGAACAGTGGGCCAAGGGATGGCTTATTGTGAATGAGAATAAAATGGTACATTTATGATCAGTAGACAAGAGTCAGGAGAAATGATTAGGTTGAATGTGTGCTGGAGTGCAGGGAGAATGATGGGGAAAATAGTCAGAAGTTCAGATCATATCAAGTGTGTGGATGGAGGGGTTAGATAAGGTCAGCTGAGTTGATTTGTACATGAGATCTTATAAGTGATGTCAAGATTAAAAAGAGAGATTGATTTTATAAGATACACATAGAGAATGTTCTAGCAGTGCTAGGTACAGTTTTAACTTCATACATATTTATTAAAATATGTAAATTATACAGTCTGAAGGGGTAGCTGAGCTGGGCTGCGGCAAGCAAAACAACATAGAATCTAGTGGCACCATAAAGTCTACCAAATTTATTGTTTCATATGCTTTCATGATCGAAAGTCCACTTTGTCATATGCATGAGGAGATATTGTTGGCAGATACTTATTTTTTCAAAATGTGTATCCCACCTTTTAGACCCAAGACTCTTGGGGCAGCTCACAACATAATAAAATGCAATATAATACACATTAAGACCCCACCTGAACCCACATCAGAAATGATCTAAAACAATGCAAACATATTGAAAGCTATTAAAACTAAAATATCTATAAAAGATAGGATTAGATAGTTATGGTTAGATATTAAACTGGTGTAAATCAATGTTTATCTTCTATATATTCTGGGTATCTCACTGAACTTTGAAATTTTGATAATTATTTATGGTCCTCTTATCTCACTAACATAATTAAGTTAGAAACTATTTTCCAAGATTATCAGAGGATAGAAGTTTAGGGGCTTTTTGTAGAGGTTACTTATATAGGATACAAAAGGCCTTATTTCAATTATATTGACTTAGAGACATGAAAATCTAAAAGGTATCACAGGTGACTTAATCTGCTGTATTCTGCTTTATTCTGTTTCCTTATCATATAATGCATATGAGTAAATGTATATGATTCTTTAAATTGAAAGTAAAATAATATACAGAAGAACCAACCAAAGAACAGCTCCCACAAACCATACAAAACATTCAAATATAATGTAAACAAAACAGTACAGCAGGAAACCAGGTCAACATTTGAATTACCTAACCAATCCAACAAAGCAGCAAAACTATAGATAAACTAACAGAACAAAAACCATTATCCAACCATTGAGTTGGGGTACAAACAGAAGAAGGCTGTTACAAAATAGACCTTAGCTGAGCTAGCTAGACAGAGCTCACTTGCAGGAAGGGTGGGATATAAATCA
>NW_015217423.1:0-1742 GCF_001447785.1 Gekko japonicus | reverse complement strand
TTCACGCCCAGATT
Source organism: Gekko japonicus (assembly GCF_001447785.1). Classification (NCBI taxonomy): domain Eukaryota; kingdom Metazoa; phylum Chordata; class Lepidosauria; order Squamata; family Gekkonidae; genus Gekko; species Gekko japonicus. The sequence goes on along the minus strand of NW_015217423.1, from coordinate 1,728 downwards.
TCCATCCCTTTGCAACAAAGGGGTGGGGGGGCACCAGCGATCCCTTCCACGTGTCTCGCTGGCTCATAAAGATCGATTAAAGTTCTTTGGAGAGTAAATCCCTCAGACAGTCTCCGGGACGGGAAAGGCTTTTGCCAGAGCCTTGGCCAGACCGGACTGGATCTGATGTGCTGGGGCTGGTCTGCAGCGGCTCCTTGGGTTTGCAGCCCTCCACTGGCTCGGTCCCTGACAAGGGCTGACGGAGAGCTTCCCTTGGATTTCAGAGACAGCAGCTGGGGAGCTCTCCCTGGTGCAAATAAAACAGCTAAAAATGGAACTCCTGCAAGCTTGCAGGATTGGCTCGTGGCATGCTTTCGATGCTAAGAATACAGACCAATGGGAATCAGCGCCATCCTCAAGGTTGTTTCCAGTGTCAGCTCCTCTCTGTGCACTTCTTGCAAAGGGCCATGTGAGCACAGGTGTGAAGCGGTCACTCGGCTACTACCACATCCTCTGATCTTTCACTCTCTCTCCCCCTCTCTTTCTGCTCTCCATCTTACCTTTAAACTCTGTCCTGTCCCCTTTGTTTGGACCGATTGCAGGCATGCAATGAGCAGGGAGACCAGTATGTAGACAGAGTAGGCTTTGGACCAGCACTCTTCTGATTACAACCGTCGCTTCCTGACAACACCTTTGTTTTGTGTACTGGCTAGAAAAAGCCCTGCAGCGGTTCTGCAAATCACCCCCGGGAAGCCGGGGCTGGAGCTCCAGGAGAGAATGTTGTATCCTCCACATGTGCTGACACAAAACCAAAAGAACCCCGGGGAGAACCCACAAAAGGTCCATGCCGCGTAACAATGCTCTACAATTATTTATCTGCATTTTGCGCTCCAAGAGCTGAGTGGGAGCTTTGTCTTGCTCTGTGCAATCCGCCTGGGGTCCCAATGAGAACGGCCAACTATAAGGAACAAACAAGCAAATGGATAAATAAATGAGTGGCCATAGTTTGATTTCCCCCCCCAATTAAGACCCTTTAGCACTCAACTGTCAGAGGGAACATCCCCCGCTTTTGCTGTCCTATGGCATAAAAACTCTTAAAACTCTTTTATCAATTACTTCAGAAAACTGGTTGTTATCCCAGTTTTCCTCTTGGTAGTGCCTGGGTTTTGGCCACTGTGTGACGCAGTGTTGGACTGGATGGGCCATTGGCCTGATCCAACACTGATCCAACATGGCTTCTCTTAACGTCTTTTATATTCTTAACATCCAGAACAATCCAAACAATTCAGTTGAAACTACAGTGACCAATTTAACCAGCAGCAGAATGGTCATTCAGCAGTTTAAATGGCAGCAAGCAGAAGAAATTAAAATCAAGGGGAGGGCATCAGAGACAGACAATGTCTTTGGCTTGCACAGAATGCCTGCAGGAAGGCCCCAGTGTGCAGTAACCTAGCACATGTGCCACAAAATCTGTGCCTTCCCCGGCTTCCTAGACCTTTGGCCGTTGTGGCTGGAAAGAACCATCTGCAACCATCAGAGCTTCTTCCACAGCAAGGGTACCTTTGAAATGGAGGGGAAATGGATTTGGACGTTTGCAGAGAGTTCCTGGGTTGCTTTTGGAGAGTAGCAGAGTGAAGTTCCTACGGAGGCAGTTTGCCTTCATCAGAATGCAGTTGTTTCCGTCTTAATCTGCCAGTTGTTTCAGTGTCAGAGCTAATTCAGAAACCTCACCAAGAGAGGGAGTCTAAA
>NW_015217422.1:0-1695 GCF_001447785.1 Gekko japonicus | reverse complement strand
TAAGACGATGTTCACTTGCAACATCATGTACAAACTATGGTGTTCCTTCAGAAGTACTCTTCACAAACGTTAATTTATGAAGAGGTAGTCGAGCAAATAAATATTTTATGGCGGATGGTCTAAAAACCTTTGAACGCGGTTACGACTAATTAGCTCTAGTAACCAGTCACACAGTGCCTCGTGGTTCCTCAATATTCCAAACACTCATACAAACATAATCAACAAACGAATCGAGCCTCCCTCGCCCAATCCAAAAACGGCTCTTCCATTGGGAAATGCTCCGAGGCCCGAATAAAAAATGGCCGACGAAGCCCAACTAGAAATGCGACTTCTTAAATCGAGCCTTGGTCGCTCTCCTATCCACTGTTAAAAATACAACCGGAAAAAAGTGCCCAAATCAAAGATGGCCACCGCTCTCACTACTGCAAATGAGAAAACTGCCCACTACCAAGATGACCGCTGCGCTTCACCCAGCATCGCCTTCTCAAAGTCGCCATTCCCGACTCTAAGATGGCGGAGCGCCGCTGTCGTGAAGTGAGGTTTGACTGCGTCACGTGACAGGCAGGACGGGGGTGTGTATCCCCGTCGTGTGTCCCGGCGGAAGAGTGGAGGGAGTCGACTGAAAGGTCGCAGCTGGAATCGAAGGGAAAACAAAGCGGCGCAGCCTGGCGCTGGAGAACCGGAGACACGCCAGTCACCACGGATACAGCTGGAGCCAACGCGGCGGCCGGGGCGCAGCAACCTTCGCTGCCTCCGCCGCCTCCTCCGACGAGGATGTCGCGCAGGAAGGTGAGAGAGCGCGGCTCGAAATAAACCCCTTCCCCTCTCGTCTCCTTTACCCACATTAGACCGTCAGGCTCCGAAAACCAGTTAAAAACGTAGGCCTTCAAGCCCTCGTTTCATCTCGCAACGCCAATGGCTACCGCTGCCTCCGGCCGCGTCCTCGTTGGTCAACTTCGCTGTCAGTCACGCGCACCCCCACCCTCAACGGTTATTTGTTTCCCTCCACCCCTTCAGTTAGCGTTGGAACCCACCTCTCCTCGTTTCTCATTGGACTTGTGGCTGGATTTTCATTGGCTGCCCTCCCTATCATTTCCTACTGGCGCGGTTTTTTTCCTCCTCCTTCCCTCATTGACTTCATACTTGGCTGTGTGCCTTTAGAGCGGGTGTTGAGGTAGGCGCTGATTGGCTGAGAACTCTGGCCTGTATTGGCGTCTCTGAAATCCTTCCCGTCTCTTTTCTTCTCCCTGTTTCTTATTGGACAGCGAGGCGTTCTAAAGGCCTACCTCCTCGCTGTTTCGATTGGTGTAAAGGGTGGATGTTGGAAAAAGGTTCAAAACATAGCAGGCAAAATGGACTAGACCATGGGGGACGAGCAAAAAGAAGGAAGGGTGAAATCTTCGGGGTCTCCCCCATTGGTTTTCTGATGGTTTGGGTTACTTCATCTATCCCCCCCCCCTTTGTTGCTTTTTAAATCTCAAGGTTTTCATTGTGCAGTAATTATGCCTGCAGTTATGTATATGCTTAGTGGAATGGAAGTAGGGTTTGCCTCTGAGTAAATCTTTGAATCGGGCTGCGTGTAATAAAATATGTGAGAAGGAAGTTTGATAAAAGGTGTTCTTTGGTGCAGCCCTATGCATGCTTAGTTTCTGGAGTGGTTCCCTGCCATGGATGCCAGCCTCCAGGTGGCACCTG
>NW_015217421.1:0-1697 GCF_001447785.1 Gekko japonicus | reverse complement strand
AGAAAATAAAGGCCCTTTTAAATTTAAAGTGGCAAGATGCTGCTAAATAGCTGAGCCAACTAACCGCTTATGTCAGCTCGATCTTCTACCAAATCCTTTTAAAGTTTAAAAGAAAAGGATGGCCTGAAGTGGCCCTGGAGTTACTGGCTGGCATTGGTCCATTGGTTACTGCAGAGCCCACCCTAACAGTCAGAAAATGGTTTCTAGACTCCTATGAGGCTTAGTCTACAGATGGTACACCAGGTCTCACCCCTACTCATGCCCAAAGAGAGATGGAGGAAGTGGCAGTCTGCCTGCCCTGGACCATGCCAGCCCCATCCACCCAAAGGAGGGAGGGAGAGGTAGTCTGATGGCCCAGCCAGCTGTGTGCCACCCTCTCTGCACCACATGAGGGCTGGGCAGGCTGGCTATTCCCTTCCCGGTCACTGGGCTGGAGGCCACTGACTAACTGGCAGAAGTCCCAGTGGCCATAATGGCTTGTCTGCCCCAGCAGTAATCAATATAAGAGCTGCTGAACTCCAGCTTGTGTGTTCCTGGCAGCTTCTGTCAATGCAGGGAGACTCACAACATGATGGTGATGATCTATCCTCAGGCAGATTTTGAAGACTGCTGGATATAAATCTTTTAAATGAATGTTGTCAGCAGTTCTAGCCACTTTGTCCAGAATGGAGATCAGTTGCCAGTGTGGTTTTTAGGGAGTTTAATGTCAGTTACCCATGTGCTCTAGCCCCTAAAAAGTAATGTAACTACCTTCAGGGTTTGAATTAATCCTATATAATACTCTCAGTGCACTGACTTGACAGGCACTATAGCACAAAATGGCACCAGACCTCATTTGTTCAACTGACTGTTGTGCTTTTACATAATTGTCTGTGTCACATCTATAACCTAACCAAATTTATTCATTGTTACTACAGCAACCCAAAACACATTGTCAGCTATTCATATTCACTTGACTAAAGAAGGATCTTATTACATAATAGTGTTCCTCTGTGGTTTGTTCTTTTTATCATTTTTCTTCTTAAATGTACTTGAAGAATCACTGCAGATTTTCTGCTTATAATGATATCCACTTCCGAGCCTACCTGTATCACAATGGTCTCCTTTAATCCAGGGCATAAATATGTCCAATAAGATATTTACTTGTTTATTTTGAAAATGTATATACCTTCTCTCCAGAGACCTAATTTAGGTGGTTTATGATTAAAACAAATCCATTTGAACACACAACACAAAGCTATTAAAATAAGGTATTCGTGATAAAAAATTTTTTAAAATAAAGTTATATGACCATGTTTTGCTTAATGTTGAAAGATGGCATTTTCTTTCTTAAGTGGAATCTTTTCTGTGTTATCAGCATATAGCCACCATCTGTGTTACCCTTCATGGTATACTTTGCATATGACCTGTCAGTTTAGGACTGTTCCTAACAACAGTGTGCAAAATATTGCTTTCTTTTGGCAGTAACTTCAGAAAAAGCTTCTCCAATACTGAAAGGGAAGGTTGAGAATGCCAGTTCCTTCAGTGATGCAGTAAACATGTACCTACCAATAAATCAGTAGCCCAGGCCCAAATAATTGTCATGGCAGGTTATGGTTTTAGCCTTTAGCTTTTAACTTCCAACAGTGAAAAACAAAAAGTTACTTGGCTGGGTTGGTAGACAAAAGAAGGTGGTGTCACGGCAGGACCAGGGGGCG
>NW_015217420.1:0-1697 GCF_001447785.1 Gekko japonicus | reverse complement strand
TGGTAGCTGGAGATCTCCTGGGATTCTAAATGGTCTCCAGGTTACAGAGGTCAGTTGGCCTGGATAAAATGGCTGTTTTGAAAGGTAGTCTCTATGTCATTATACCCCCACTGAGGTCCCACCTGTCCCCAAACCCAGGATCCACCCTTAAAATCTCCTGGAGTTATCCAACCTAGAGTTGGCAACCATCTACATACATGTAACTGTAAAGTAAGGGATTTGCTGTGCACTCCTAGGCATGTTTACTCAGTAAAGTGTTTAGAATTACAGCCACCACCAGTTGAGCTGCTTACCAGATGAATTTTGGAACATACTGAGGTAAAAAGATAAATCCCTCCCCCCATGTCATACTATAAAACCACAGCTCTAAAACTTTCTGATAGTGCTGCAAAACGAAGAGTGAACGTTTCAGCCACATTGCCAGCAGGTGGACTCTGAAGGATCTTGTGAGTTTTGCACTTCCTGTGAAGGCGACCAGAAGAACAAAGCTGGTGGAAGTGCCTTTTTTCTTTTCATTGTCCTCCTATCTGCTAAATTACAGCCTTTGTCCTCCCCCCAGTCTGCAACCTTTGGGGGGAGGAGTAAGATGAGGTGGAAAGGTATAGCTGTCTTCGCCACTCTCCAGGTATTGCTCCCAATTACAGGTAAGACTTGCTTTTCTGATTCTAGGAAACTATTTTAAAACTCTTTTGGAAATGGAGGACTGAAATGCCTCTGTTGAATGCTCCACTCTTCTGGTACCAGGGGAGGATCTTTGAGGCTTTGCCTTGTATTTACGTTCTCCTGTTTGTAATGCTGTAGCTCGACCCCCCTGCAGCTTCCCTCCTCATGTATTTTTGAAGAAATCAGTCCTTTGTAGGCTAGCGAAGAGCAAAGATGGAATAAAATGAACCATATTTTGAGGTTCTGTTCTGTGCAGATTGGCTGGGTTTTTTTTAATACAAATGTGTATGTGGGGAATCACCTCTGACATTGCTGCCCAATACCACACGCTGCTTGGCCTCTGAAATCATCTGCCTCTGTGTCTCTTTCCACATGCTGTCCTCCTGATGGGGACTATGGTGGTCAATATCCAGATGTGATGAAGGAAGTGCCCTTGTGTCCTTAACAGTAAGGATTTCTAAATAAGCCAACACGGGAAGGAATATGGACACACTTTTCATTTCTCCAAATAAGTGTGGGTCTTTTCTGAAGAGTGAATAGCATCATATTTAATTGAGCCTTACAAAAGTAACAAGAAGGGGTTAACAGTGCATCTGCTTCATGTCATTTGGGCAGGCCAGTCAGTTCTTGTAAATGAAGACTGCCATTTTATGCATGCTTATACTTTGGAGTAAGTCACACTGGGGCATAGAGGTACTTCTGAGTAAATATGCGTAGGCTCAAATGGTGTATGTTTCATCTTCCTCAGTAGTTTTTCTCTCAGCAATGCAGACATTGGATTGGGTTCAGTATTGCATGAGCGGAAAGGAAAATGTAAGTGCAGGTCCACAAGCAGTAAGGCAACAGTTGCAGCAGCACACAGCGCTTGAATATGACTTTATTATTTTATTCAGTGTGCCTATAAAGCAATGGAGTGTACAACAGATATTTCACATGATTTCATTGAGTTTCATTTTGAAATTGCATCAGAAGTATCTTCTGCAATGGCCTGGGCATGCGTAAAAGATAGTAGGGATACAACTGCTTTCACTTAG
>NW_015217419.1:0-1697 GCF_001447785.1 Gekko japonicus | reverse complement strand
TTTCAGTCCCAATACATAACAAATAACCTTTCTCTCACTTTCCCATCTTCCAACTGGCAAAAATCTAACCTTATTCCTATCTCCTGCCCACATCTTCTATTGGCTGGTTCAAGCACCATTCTCATTGGCTCCTGTGCTGCTGGGATCATTTTAACTTCTTTACCTTTCTTACAGGCTATCCTAACACATTTTTCTGGTAGTAAACCCCATTGAATTTAATGGGACTTACTTCTGAGTAACCTGCTTGGCATTGTTGATAGAGATAGTGGATACTCCCTAGCTGCTGCATTAATCTTTCAGTCACTTGCCAAAGAAAAGCAAGAAGGCCATTTCCCCCCCACTCTGGTTCTCCCCTCTCAATGTTTAATTGTAAAAATAATGAATACTTTGTTAATTTTGTGTGTGTGTATGTGCGCTCAGGAGAGGCTCAGAAACTGGTGTGTGTGTTGTTGATAAATTGTTGTTGTTGTTGATGGATAATGGATACAGTAGACAGTTGTCTGTTGCAAGAATCTGATACATGAATCAGCACACACCTGAATATAATTTTGCCTTGTTGGTAAAGCAACCCCCATTAGCTGGTTCACATTATTCCCCTACCAATCTGCATCACAAGGTTTAAGTTCAGGTTGAAAGGGTAATGAGACAAATGCTCAGGTAATTGCTTATGACAGGGAAAGAAGCAGCATTAAGTGGCCAAGGGCTTCCTCAGCAGGACACCTGCCCGACTAAAAAGTAGGCTCTGCAGTCCTCCAAGCAGCTGAGCTCTATCAGCCTTCATGCTGTGGAGAGTTCAGTGACAGATGTACAATTTGAATGGTTGTGCCCAATTTCATAAATCTAAAAGAAGGAATAGAGCACTCACTTCCTTGACCTCATGAGACTCTGGGTAGAGAATGGCAGCTGGTGCTAGCAAAAGATTTACATCCAACCTGTTTCCAGCCAATGAAATCTAAAACAGCATTTATACTCGTGGCATTATTGAACTTGCATTCAGCTGCCAGAGAACACAAGATCAGTTTAAAGAGCTGCAGCAGCTATTGCACAAGGGGGGGAAAACTGCATGGCTTCGTTCACTCAGAGGATTTGCATATACGTCGTGGACTTGTGAGCTCATATGTGCATGTATACTCAAAGGGCTTCATCTTTCCAAGAAATATAAGTTGCTTGCAGAAGTAGGTACCTTCAAACAGCATCCTTTAAATTGTCGGATAAGCAGTAATTCACCCGGAGGGCAACATGGGAATGTTTAAAGTAGAAATACAATAATTCTGCATTTGTAACTCGCAATCCTATCAAATGTTTTAAAAGCAAGCAAAATGGATTCGGTACAGATGTTCAGAGCAAGAATAAAATGAAAATAGGTGTCAGAGGCTAGCAGCTGATGATGCTCCACTTTTTCATTTGTTTCTGAGGTTTGATGACATCTTGAATCTGCCTTTTTTGTTTTGCTTCCTATGGTAAAATTTCTACTAACTTTAAAAATTATACATAAAGCACCTTGCGGGGCAGAGCACTATATAAACATAAGCTAAAGAGAGATCCATGATCCAAGGAGATTACAATCTAAACTGAGGTGGGGGGCAAATGAAGAAAGAACAGAGGGAGGGGAGGAAAAGCAAGAGATCATGAGTAAATACAGTTGCATTTCCATGGAGTCTAAGGGATTAAGCCAAAAGTTTAATGGATGGGAAGGC
>NW_015217418.1:0-1926 GCF_001447785.1 Gekko japonicus | reverse complement strand
GATTAGAGCCCGCCGCTCTTAACCGCTACCCCAAACTGAAAGGTGAAGAGTCAGTGCGATGTGCCCAGGTGTGCTTCACACAGGTATAACCGGATCCCCATCAAGGCATTACATGCCATGTCAAATGGCCCTTTCCCTCAACCTCTAACTGACCCTTTCCCTGACACAGTGTACAGCCAATTTTGAACTTGGGTTGTCCCAAAAACACTACAAATGTCTCACATGTTGGAAAGTGAACAGCAAGCACCATGCTAGAGTTTAAGAGGTGTGCCGGTGGCTACAAATCTGCCTTGTGTCAACCTTGGTTGTGGCTGAGCTATCTCATTCCATGGTGGGCTGAGCCCCTTTACCATTTCCCACATTCAGCTACAGTACAGCATCCCATTTCAGTCGATGCAGACCCTTCTTTTTAAAAATAAAAAAAAGTTTGCCTATCTGGTAACAAAATAGTTCCTGTACTGGGAAAAATTTTTTTTTTTAAAAAAAATGCCGGGCTCTGAAGACCAAGTCTAAACTCTTAAACAGCACTCGTGGAAGATTGTTTTGCCCTGCAGACAGATAGGCATAGTTCGGGGATTACAGCCAAACCATGGGTCTAGTTGTCTGGGCTGTTACTTGCTCGTGCCTCCCCCTGCACACTCCCATTATCTCCTCCTTTTCCTTATTGGCTGCAATGTAAAAACTGGGCAGACTGGAGCGATCGCAAACCGCAGTTTGCCTTTAAACCAGGCAGACTGCAGTAGGCGGCCACCCGGATTTGGACACCAGAGACAAATACGATTACTGCAAACCTAGGGGGGAACCCTGAGCATGAGCAAGGAATGAATGAGCCTGCTGCATGGTTCCGATGGCCAAGACACAGTTCGGCTTCGGTGTGCGACTGGGGCCACGCACGAGCCACACCTTCAGAAGCTATTTTTAAACCTCCCCCGTGTCGCAGACGTGTTGCACAGTGTGGAGAGGGGCGCGGCTGGAAACAGAGAATTCCGAGTCTCAGAGTGCATGGAACTCTTTGGACAGGTTCTTCGAAGTCAACGGCTGATGTTCACAGGCAAACCAGGTGCCTAAGAGTGGTAAAGCCTTGATTATGATGAACACCCAGTGTGCAAAAATCCAATAAAGTCTGGAATCGAGAGAACAGCACAAGTAAGTCTCTCTCCATTCCTCCATGGGAAATGTCATAAATTGGGGTAGGGGGGAGTTCCTTCCCCACAAACCTGTGTTAGCTGTCAGCACCAATGATCCCTCTAAGCGGTGGAGTCTGGTGAGCAAAAAGTCTACTTTGTGAACTACTGACATTAACGTTGCGAGCGAGCGATTTGGCTGCTGCATAAATTAGCTTGCTCTGGAGTCATCCTTCCTGAGCGAAGACAAAAATGTGTGAGCCGGAGGCTAAAAAACTGTGAGCCAGCTCACACTAATGCAGCTTAGAGGGAACACTGGTCAGCACCGTCCTAGAAGATGGGCAGTTGGTTTCCACAGGGAAGTAAAACCATACACCACCCCCTCTCATACACACACACAAAAAAAGTAAATAACGATCACTCCAGATATCAGTTTATATAAAGGCTCTGCCTGACCCCTAAGTGATCTCAAACGCCGGTCAGGAAGCCAGCACGGGAAAATATTTGGAAATGATTCAAATGGCTGATTTGCATAAACATTCCTCTCCCACCCAAAAGGTAATGAATGGTTTACAACCAGCGGATCTTCTGGGAAATGGACACTCTGCTTCCCCAGTTGACAGATTCCGTCCACCTGATAAGTATCTCCCATCCTGTCTTGGGAGGGTCATCAGAAACCATAAACATCTTTGGGAAAATAATCAATCCCTCTCTCTGGGAGGACCATTTGGCACGATCCATGTCTTTGGGAAGACTCTGGTAACACATCGGACCTATCTATATATCTAATTCTGAAGATGCC
>NW_015217417.1:0-1699 GCF_001447785.1 Gekko japonicus | reverse complement strand
TGAGCTCACAACAACTCTGCGAGGTAGGCTAGTCTGAGAGGGAGGGAATTGGGTCACCCAGCGAGCTCATTCATGTCAGAGAGTGGATCTGAGCCCCGAGCCTCATCCGACACTCTGCCCACTCCTCCACACTATCTCATGCGTGGCTTGCCAATGGCATATGAACCAACCCAGTAAGTGGCTAATATTGTGTCTACTCTCCTAAACCACTGGCATAGCTAAATGTACTTTTGCTGCCACATGGAGTCATTAAAGTTTAGCTCACAGCATAATCAGAGGTTTTTGCTAAGCTGGGGCGGAAGTCAGTGCTCGGGCTGGCACAGCAGTCTTTTCCCACTGGGGATGCTCATGTTGGTGAAAACAACCTTTCCAGTTTGGAGGCCTGTTAAATCTCAGCTCGCCTGGCTAGCCTCTTCGTACGATCCTCTTTAAGTCATGTAACTCTTTGTTTGATGCTTTACCAGATCAGATAGATGAAAATTTGAAGCTGGCTCTCCAGCAAGATCTAACAAGCATGGCGCCTGGCCTCATCATACAGGTAAGCCAAAGTCACGAGACGAGACACACTTTGTCCAGAACTGGGCAGAAGGTCAGAAAGCTGGAAGGTAGACTTACTGTTGCCCTCCTTGCTCCTCAGGTAGACCAGCTGCCCTCTGTTTAGTGTTAAGGTTTGGCCCAGAGAAGGGGATCTTAGTTCTACGTTTTGCACTGTTTGCAAACTTGGGGTCCACTTTTCTGCCCCGACCCGGCAGTGCATATTTTAGGTGAAGGCGGATTGTGGATGCCTTTGTGTCTCCGCTTTCATTGGTAGCATTCTCAGCTCCTAGGTTACTCTTTGACGAGCTCAGGAAGCCTTTGTGGTTATTAGCAAGACTTTGTGCCCTGAAATGCCTACCCGAACAGAGGGACTAGGCCAGTTAAGAGGAATCTGTGGTGGCCCTTTCCTTTTGAGAGCAAGCACCTGGAAGTAAGCATTGTTCCTCTGCTGCTTGAAACCAGATCACCCTCATCAGCTGCCACTTGGATGAGGGAATGCAGCCCTGAGAAGATGGGAGACGGGGGTTAGAATGTTGGCTGTGGGAGGCATAGGGATCCTTCCAGGGACTGGGTGGTAGCTCATTCATTCCCTTGTCACACTGTGACAATGTGGTGTTCTGTGTCTCCTTTCATCCCTCATCCTCTCTTTCTGTCCATCCAGGCAGTGCGAGTCACAAAGCCAAATATCCCTGAATCGATTCGGAAAAATTATGAACTTATGTAAGTATTAAGAATTCTCTTTGGCTACCAGAATGGTGGTAGTTGCTAGTGTAACTGGGCTGAGATGAATTCAGCTTTGTGCGTGCAAAATTGCATAAGGAATCTTCTTTTCAGTTCCAAGTACGACATTGAACTTGGTTTCCTGAGACCCTCCATTTCCTTTTGGTTCAAGAAATCAACACTGTGGGTTATACTGTTGTGGGTACATTTGGGAACACTGTAGTTAGTGGCTGCATAGTGTCCTAGAATTCAGGAGGCTAAGCTTTTGTTCTTACGTTGTTAGTTCCAGTTGTGTTTTCTCTCTGCCTCTCTAAATTTACAGAGGCTCATGTCGGGATTCAAAATAAAATATTCAGGTACAAAGCCACTTGTGTAAATGCTATTTGCATAATTATTTTGAGGGGAAAATATGGACTTTGGTTTGTTAGTCAGCATTAGCATT
>NW_015217416.1:0-1700 GCF_001447785.1 Gekko japonicus | reverse complement strand
CTCCTCCCCCTCCTCTTTTTCTTCTTCTTAATCAAGACTTCATAAATACAGCATAATAGATATCCCACACAAAGTGTCGAAACCATATACAAAGTTGTTGCCAAATGATTTATGTTTTATGAAAAGCACAGTTCCTGGAGTATAGTCTGTAGAGTTGCGGTCAATAATACATGAGTGTTGGATTCCAAATGATGCATGCGACACACACAGATTCCGTTGCTAACAGTGCTTTTGTTTTGCCTCAGGGCTCCGTGTGACTCTGCTCTATGCTTAACGTCATGACAGCCATCTTGGAACGGATCAGCACCCTGTCCCTCAGCGGGCAGCAGTTCTGCCGTCTTCCGAAGCTTCTGGAGGACGGCTTCCCCAAAATGCCCTGCACCGTCAAAGAATCGGATGTGCCCCAACTCTTCCGGGAGCCGTACATCCAAGCTGGCTACCGCCCCACGGGCCAGGACTGGCGCTACTACTTCTTCAGTCTCTTTCAGAAACACAACGAGGTGGTCAACGTCTGGACCCACTTGCTGGCTGCCTTGGCTGTGCTTTTGAGGTTTAGCACTTTCGCCGAAGCCGAGGAGCTGTCCTTGGAGGTCCACTCCTTGCCCCTCTTCGTCTTCGTCCTCTCCTCGGTGACGTACCTGACGTGCAGCCTCCTGGCTCACCTCTTGCAGTCCAAGTCGGAGATGTCGCACTACACTTTCTACTTTGTAGACTACGTTGGGGTCAGCATATACCAATACGGAAGCGCCCTGGCCCATTTCTACTACAGCGCCGACCAAGCGTGGTACGACAAGTTCTGGCTCTTCTTCCTGCCGGCGGCGGCGTTCTGCGGCTGGCTCTCGTGCACCGGCTGCTGTTACGCCAAGTACCGCTACCGGCGCCCTTACCCCATTATGAGGAAAGTGTGTCAGGTGCTCCCAGCGGGGCTGGCGTTCGTCTTGGACATCAGCCCCGTGGCGCACCGTGTGGTGGTGTGCCACCTCGAAGGGTGTGAGGAGGCGGCCGCCTGGTACCACACCTTCCAGATACTTTTCTTCCTCATCAGCGCTTACTTCTTCTCCTGCCCGGTTCCCGAGAAGTATTTCCCAGGCTCCTGCGATATCGTCGGCCATGCCCACCAGATTTTCCACACCTTCCTGGCCATCTGTACGCTCTCCCAACAGGAGGCCATCTTCCTGGATTACAAAAACAGGCAAGATATTTTCCTCAGGCGGCACAGTCCCCTCGCTGTCGTCTTGTCCTGTGGCTCCTTCTTCGGCCTAGTGGCCTGCAGTGCCGCCACCGCACACATCTTGCAGCGCAGGATTAAGGTGGAATTGGCCCGAAAGGAAAACTGAGGCTGGGTCACGTGGGCAGGGCTCAGTCCCCGTCGGCTTAAATCAAACCAGCAAAAAACGACTTTCATCGAAATACTGTAATATAAGTAAATCTAACAACGTGGTTTGCCTCAGTAAATTATAACCAAGGAATTATAGCAGTCTGGAACTACTTATAAGCTGCCTTACGTCCTAAATGTATATTTTTTTTTAAACTTAATGTGTCTGCCCGTTGCTGGGCAAAGGGCATTTAAGACACCTCAATGAAGATGTTGTTTTAAACAGACTTTTCTAAGTGGAGTCTCGTTCTCAATCACCTGGTGGATCACAGGTGAAAGAAAAGAAGCGACTGAAGGATGATATGAGGAGGAGGGGAGGGAAGTA
>NW_015217415.1:0-1702 GCF_001447785.1 Gekko japonicus | reverse complement strand
AGCACACAACAATGGCTTTAGACTTCAAGCTGTCAGTAATATTTACATACAGATTCCGTCAATTTATAGCAAGATAAATCTTCATATTTCCTCACGTCATCTGCTTTCCCCAGACAATACATTTTCCCCACTTCGACAGACAACTAACTGCGTTTGGTAAAACTAAGCAGAAAATAATTACTAAACTCTGGCTGATGTGGCAACTGGCCAACCAAAATGTTATTTTCTTTCTACATTAGAGAGAGACTCAAAAGATGTTGCCACCATTTGGTTGAATGGTCAAAGCTGATATTTTAAAATGTTGGAGAGAGCTGCCAACTCTGTCAGAACAAGTCTCCCACGAACTTCAAAAAATTGATGATTTCCAAGACAGGCTTTTTCACCATCCCAGTTCCTATGATGTGACAGCCCTATTATAAACTTGATTTAAGAATGTGTGCAGCATTAACCAACAAAGATACTATACTGTTTCTCTGCTTTGAGCTCCATTATTCCTTGAATCACTATGGATTCTATGGACAGCTGCTAACTAGTTGCAAAAGTTGTGGTTACAATCAAAAGCAAATTGTGGCAATGAAATGCCACAACTATGTGTGGAGTGCAGGGGAGGGGAAACTAATAAATGCATGAGTAATGGGAAGCTGATCACAAGCAGACGTTTCATTAGAAAAGGTGCAACAAGAACATGCGCCAGAACTAATCCAAGACTGGTGACAGTTTTATTCCAGTAAATGAACACTTATTCCAGTGTAAATAGTACATTAGAATGATTTTATTCAGTGTGCCAAAAGCAGCAGATGATAAATATCTGTATGCCACAGAAATGAAAGATTTTTAACTCAGCCACTATACAGGGTAGTGGCAGTTATTAAATTAAATTTTATTTTAATAAGTACAATAAGTTCTCTCAATGGAAACCTAGAAGATTCATAGCATGTAGTGGAACAACTACTTAGCCCATTTTAATGTGCTAAATGAAAATGCTGGTTCATAGCTATTAAATGGAAGCCAACATTACCTTTTCACTGAAAGAATGACGTTTCCCAGCACTTGGAAAGGAATGCCTCCCCGAGCTTTTAATTACAGCAGTTTAAAGATCTTTGGGCATACAATGCCCTGTCTTCCCAAGGATAATTAAGTACATCTGACTTCTGCTTCTTCTCAGCTAATGAAACAATTTTCTCTACCCTCACATTTGTTCTGCAGCAAATAAATTTCTTCTTATTAGTCTACTTGAAGTAGTTGTGAAATCAGACTCAAAGCAAAACAGTGAAGATAAATTTACTTTTAACCCCTCCAGGGGCTGGCTAACCTTTGTAGCAACGTATTAGACAAGAAAACCCAAACGATAAATAAAAGAGACACCCCTGTCTACCAAAAAACAGGTTAGAAAGTGATTGTTTCAGGGGAGATTTTAAAATAGCCTAGCCTTCATTGCTTCTTTCACACCCTAAATTATTTTCGGAAAATACTTATAATCTGCCCAGTGCTTGTTCTTACTAAATATGAAGGACACTTACCCCAATTAATTTTGCAAGTTCCAACAGTCTATATTATAGCAATCATCTGACAAATATTTCATCTGTGCTTTGTAATTCTAATAGTTTTAATTATTGTTTTAGCACATTTAAAGATATTTAATCTGGGCGACAGTGTGGTGCCCTGACAGTGTAGCACCCTGACCTAGATGGTGCAGGTTAGC
>NW_015217414.1:0-1702 GCF_001447785.1 Gekko japonicus | reverse complement strand
CCCCCCCCCCAGTCAAGAATGGGCACCCGCAATGTAGTTGCAGCTATGCTCAGGAGCTCAGGGTCCTTCCTAGTTTGGCCAGAGATGTTGGAAACTGTGTGCAAAGGAGGCTCTGGGCTTCCACATCTTGAGGAATCAAGAATCTCTGCCCCAAAGAGTCTACAGGAAGGTAAAATCATTCTGGGAAACAGCTTACTGAGAGCACCTGGTTTCCTGTGCAATTCCCCAAGCACTTTCTCATTCAGGTTCACCTAAGGAGACAAGGCTGTTGGCAAAAGCTTCAGTTGAATGTCACTGACCTATATACTCCTCCCCAGACACTGCCTGTGGCTCTAGCTATCAAAACGTTATGGTTATGTAAGCAGAGATTAGGGATCGCATTCTGTGCTCTCCTCCTGTGTAAACACAGCTGACTCCGATTTGCTCAAACGTGCAAGATTCCACTCCATGCAGAGCCAGCTTTGGGAAACTGCCATGCGGCTCAAAGGCTGCCGAGGCAAGAAAGCGCCTGAGCACAAAGGCTGCTGCCCCTCCTTTTGGACACAGGGATGTGTCCCAGTCTGCTCCACGAAGCAGAGCAGCAGGAGAGCTGTGGCAGTCCACCTGGCTCTGTGGCCTGAGCCAGCCTGCCTCGTGGAAAGCAAACTGTGCAGATGGCCCCATGCACACCCTGGCGCAGGATTGCTCTGATTTCCTTAGGCTGTTTACAGTCACTCGGTTGCAGGGCAAAACCCCCAGCAGACTCTGAGACTGTTGTGGCGTCTTCTCTCATGCTTTCCCTGCGGGATCGGCAGGAGTCCCCTCCAGGAAGGGCAGAGAGAGTGGCTGGCTCACTGGGCAGAAGACACAGAGTCCCCCTCCCTTCACAGGGATCCTAATTCTGTTAAGCAGTACAGTTGCAAGGGATGGGGCCTTGTTTTCAGTCCGCACTCACTGCCCCCTTTCCAGGAAGGAGCCGCTAATATGCCAGGCATATGCCCTGGCCAAGAAGGCATTTCACGCTCCTTCTTCCTTGACAGAAACTGCCTGCTCTTCCTTCGGAGAAAAGAACACCACGTTGGCACTGTGTGCTTGTAAGGATATCTGTTTTTGTTTACAAATGGGCCCAGCTGACTAGAGGAGTGCGGAAACAAGGAACCTGGTAGACAGGCAACGCTAGTCTTAAAGCAAGGTCAGCATTCTCAGATCCCTGCAGCCAAACCCAAGCGGCTGCTTTCAGCTTTCTCCTTTCACAAGCTCTGCCCTGACCTGCTTGTTCCAGGCAACTGCCATTTGGACATCTCTTTGGCATTGTTCCCCATCAATGGACCAGGGCCTTTCCTATCTTAAAGGGCTGATGCCCCAGCATGCTTGGCTGTTAAGCTTTACAGCTGTTTTGGTTCTGAGGACAGTGTGTGTCTTCAAGTCGAGGACACTGTACCCACACGTCACCCCAATCTGCCTGACTTAAAGCCCTGCTTCCATCCCCAACAGCCCCTCCTCTTACTTGAGATACAATAATGACATCATTGTCTTGGACCCATGGACACTCCAAGGAGACGTTGAATGTCTTCGAGCCCACCATTAAGCCCATGCAGTAGACTGACTTTCTAGACACCCTTGCATAGCTATGCAATAGACATATAAACGTCTTTTCCTACTGGAAAACTCGTTGCTTCCTGCTACTATCTAAAGCACATATTGTCTACAAGGCAAATGTCTG
>NW_015217413.1:0-1704 GCF_001447785.1 Gekko japonicus | reverse complement strand
GCAGCTGTCTGATATTTGGCCCGTACCTAAGCCTCTTTCACATCCACCTGTCTCCAAGTCCCTTGAAAAGGTTAATGACACTGTGACTGAGTAAGCTACAATATTCTGAGACCTCTTTGTAGTCATGGGAAAGGCTGAAGATCCATCACTCTCTCTGTCTCTCTGAGAATATGCCCAGGAAGAGAAACTTTCGGGGGCTTAATTAGACCATTGGGCTAATATTTGCAAAGGCACGCTCCTCCACCAGCTAGTGTACATAATGAGAAGAGGTTGAACAAGGAAATAGCTGATAGGAGAATATTAGACAATTCCCAAGAAGAGGCATGCATTTCAAGCTGCAGCTGACATAACACAATTGCAACTCTCCTCTCTCTCTCTGTCCTCTTTATTTGAGTATCATCGAGCCAAAATCAAGACCTTTTAAATTGCATTGTTTTCACTGGGAGAGATACAAGCACATACGTAACTCTCCGTTAGAAGTAAATAGATTTTTGAAGTATTCTGAAGTATAATACTTCTGTGGGTCATAAGACAGATGTGCTAAATGACTTAAACTGGCATCCCAATCTTTTACATTGTAGAAAGAATGAATAAATATGTCTCTTCAGTATAGACTGGTCTTATAGTTGAATTTTTTTTAAAAAGTTGGGGTTTTGCTAGGACTGGGATGGAATGGAAAGGAGTGTGTGAGAAGCCTTCCCAATAATGCTATATTCTTCAGTGATTCAACTAAGGTGTGGTGAATCGTACGAAGGACTGCCCATGTATGTCTTGCAGGGTGACCTGACTCTGTTTGACTGCAAATATCTGCTTCCAGTCTGGAGGAGTACTGTATTCTTCCCACTGCGATTGTTTCAGAAAAAAATCATTTTGTGGGTTGCAAGCTGCATCTAAATTCCACTTAGAGATTCTGACACCTTACAAAGTGATAAAAGGTTGGCAGTGCTGGGAGACTCAGGTGTGAATCAAACAGGAATCTGCTGAGGAATCTTTGGAAGTTTTCATCATGCCTCCCTTGCCACTCTCAGAACCTTACAAAAAAGCATTTTCCTCCCATACATGTCCTTCAGATCCCCAGTCATGCACACTATACAGCTGTGGTCCAGTGCATATTTACTTCCAAGTAAGCCTCTTTGTATGTGATCTGGCTTCTAGAGTGCAGGCAGAAACAGTGTGACCTCTGTATTCTGCCCTTCCTTCAGATAACTTACAATTACCTTAAAACTGGCTGTGTTAGGGACCCGTCTGGTCTTCATTCATCAGCCGTATCATGCAGAGACATATTCTTAAATAAAATCATGGGAATGTGAGCTTTTAAGTGACAAGTACTTCCGATTGTGAATGTTCAATTGTAGGTGCTAACATGATTCACCGAGAGCCCTCGGTATATAGCAGAATATACATCAAAATCAATAAATCGTAAAAGTAGTTAAACTTTTGTTCAAGACAGCCCTGTTACAACCTTATGATTAATTCAGCCAACAGACTCCAAATATGTAAACGCAGCCTGGCTCAGTTCAGTGAAATGGTTATAACTTCATTGGACAAGAGGGGAAAGACTATTGGCTGTAGGAGGAGAGGAGTCGATTGCTCCTGAGTCTTCCCCATCCCTTTGTAAGTTTCAGCCCTTCGTTTTCCATGGAGCATTGTAAAGAGTTCACAGATCGACTCCCACCTGTTGATCGCCAGTCGCCACCTCTTCTC
>NW_015217412.1:0-1704 GCF_001447785.1 Gekko japonicus | reverse complement strand
TCTATCTATCTATCTATCTATCTCCTGTCCTTTTCCCTAAACAGCTCAAAGCAGCTCACTTAGGGATTTCTTCCCATTTAATCATCACAAAACAATAGTGAATAGGCTAGGTTGGGACATTAATGACAAATTAATCTCCATTTTTTTTGTATAAAGCCCATCACACCCCAGTGCCACCTTTTAGAGGAAAGCAAATGTCTCTGCTGCAAGAACAAATAGAAATGTTTTTAAAATATGGAAGTAAATGGGAGTTATCCTTCTCACCCCAGGTTCAGGGGAAAGCATGGCTAACATGAAATAATCACAGCAACGTATTCCAGAGAGAGGGAGTCTTTCCTCCGACTTCCATCTTTCTGTATAACTTTAAGACAAATGACCTCCATTCCAAAGCAGAACCACTTCAGGTGTGGGAAGTGTCTGAGGCTAGAAGTCAAATGCTTGGATATCCTCCTACCACCCACACTGAGGACTCACATTCTGCATGGCAGTTATTTGATGCATTTTTATGCTTATCAATATTGTAACAAACCCTTACTGGGTTCAGGTTGGTAGGCAGCATCCAAAATTTAAAGACCTTTGAGCATCCACCACCAGGGGGAAACCTGAGCAAACACTCTCCTGTGGGCACACTTCCCATTCCAAACAGGAGTGCAGTTCCCTGCCTGTGGACATTAAAAATATCAATTCACACCATTGTATCCTGGTGGAACGTGCCTTGTCCCGCCATCAGTAGACAGCCAGGCTCTTAAACACTGAAAATCATGTTTCATCTCATCTTTTATTGGGGGAGGGGAAACCGCCCTACTCTGCAAACATTTTTTTCTTGTGGCGGCCACACACATTCCCAGTGGATGTCTGTTTGCTGTATTCCTATCAGCTTAGAGAATAGCTCTGTAACCTCTGAGCCTGCCTGTCTGGTTATAAATTCCAGTCCGTTCCTCCAAGCTGAATATAGAGAGCAGCTGGCCGAAGCTAAATGAATAACACTGTCTCCCAGAACAATGGAGCCGGGCCTAACATGTTGCACAGGCATCTATTTTGAGTTCAGATATTTAAAGACCAAGGCAGCATGACAGTCACGTTTGCAGGGCCAAGCAGTCACAGCAGAAGGCAGGCCAGGCTTCAGACACAAGCAGATTAACACCTTTCAGCCTCACAAGTGTCAACTTAGTAACAGAGTCTGCATGGAGCTCCGCAAAGAATAGCTGCATAATTTTCTGGCAGGTGTCTCCGCTTATTTTACAGCAGCATATAGATATTGGGACAGGGGAGGGATCTTTGAGGAAACTATTTTTTTAAAAGGGCTTGAGCTTTTAAACACGTATACCTTGCATTTAGTTGTCTAAGTAGTGCTTGTAAAATCCCACTGTTCCTCCAAAAATTATTCATAGGACGGAGGAAGTAGACAGAGGGAGCTGTTTATTCCCCTTCCATAATACTGCAACTTGGGGGTTGAGGTATTATGGAATATGGGCAACAGGACAGACAAAGAAGACTTCTTTGCTCAGGGAGTACTTAAATGATGGAATTTACTGCCAATGGAAGTGCCATGACTCAGTATAGGTGGCTTTAGAACGGGATTAGATTCAGAGAGAATAGGTCCATCAAGGGCTACTAGCCATTGTGTCTAAAGGGAACCTATGTATTCATGGGCAGTAAACCTCTGAATTCCAATGCTGGGAGGCAAGACCTTGGCCTCTACAG
>NW_015217411.1:0-1704 GCF_001447785.1 Gekko japonicus | reverse complement strand
TTTCGCTCTGTAATAAGTTGTTTATAATTGGAGCCTGTTTTTTTATGTTTATCTTCTAAGAGTTTAATTAACCTTATTTAGAAGTTCTTGTTTCAATTTATTTCTTTTTTTGTTGTAGGCTGAAATGATAGAAATAAGTCTGCCTCTTATGACAGGCTTCATGGCATCCCATACTGTGTTTAGGGGAACACCACAAAAGGAATTTATATTAAAATACTTTTGTATTGCCTTTTCAATTTCTGTGTAAGCTGCCTGATTAAATAAAATACTTTTATTCAATGATCATGTTCGTGTACCACTTTCATCTGTGCCTTGGACTAATGTACATTCTGCCAGGCATGTTCTGACAATGTTCTCAGGCCAATTTCTGTCTGTCAAGCCTGGTTAACAAGAGAATTTGAAAGTAAAATAAAATCTATTCTAGTAAAGACATTATGTCCAGGGGAAAAATATGTATAATCTTTAACACCTGGTACTGAATTCTCCATATGTCACACAGATTGTGTTGATTAAAGAGACCTTGCAAAGTGGAAAGCTTTTTTGTATCCGATTTGTTTACTTTACCACTTCTAGGAGTGAAAGACCTGTCCCAGAAGGTGTCTGCTATACAATTAAAATCCCCCCCTACAATTGTGTGCCCCTCTTGAAAGTTATCCAGTCTCAACGTATCATGCATAAACTGTTCTTTTCCATTATTAGGAGCATAAATAGAAGCCAAACTATAAATTGTATTATTTAACAGACCTTTAAAAAAAGAAAATAGCCATCAGGATCTATATCCTTGGACTGACATAAAAAGTGTACATTTTTTGAAAATAAAATGTTCTCTGGACTTTGAAGTTCCTGTTGCCTGAAATTGTGAGAAAAACCATTTGGACTTAAAAATTGTAAACTCAGATTTCTTTAAAAGTGTTTCTTGCAGAATTAGTAATTTAACTAATGAAGAGGCTAATTTCCTAACTTTTATTAAGCCTCTACAATTTAAATAAATTATTTTTAATTTGCTATCCATAAGAAAGTATTGGAAAAAAAGTTTCCTGCAAGCTGGATAAGCCCATCATAAGTCCTCTAAGTGACATATTTAAAGTTAAAAAACTCAAGTGGTTCCAAGGTGTGCGTTTAAAGGTAAAGCAAACATTTATTAGCCTAAATACAATTACAGAAATGAACATTATTAAGTGAAGAATCATTATTTGACTTGTACAAATTAACAATAACAGTATCGCTAAACAAGTAAACATTAACTTTTAACTTTAACAATAAATTTCAGGCTCTCCCAAATAAAAGCCAATTTCTAAAGCCTGTCCTAAAATTAGAGTAAAGGCTAGTGAGTAGTATTCCTAACTACTCACTCTTAAATTAAAATAGGTGAGCAGGGGTTACTTCTCTCCCACCCCCCCTACCAGTTTTATTAAGGATCTTTCTATCTAACCTCCAAAAATGTACAAAGAAAACATAGATTGGGTTGTCTGCACCTTGATCAAAGCAAATTGAAAGGGGGGGAAATAGCTTTTTAAAAAAAACTAACCAGTTTTATTTAACTTTTACATAAATGGTATCATTTCTTTTATACACCTAAATCTGTTTAACCATTTGATATATAGAGCTTATATCTTAATGATTATGTTGTAGAACTTCTGAGATAATCCTCAATCCATTTATAAAATCGTGACTAGTTCTTCTCGAAGATTTCTTCTTTTTTAT
>NW_015217410.1:0-1705 GCF_001447785.1 Gekko japonicus | reverse complement strand
TCACTCTCACGTCTGTGTAATGCTAATGTTCTAATATGAATAAAATGAGTATGACTTGTGACATTCTTAGAACTATGTTTACTGTCAGTGCTGTTAATTATACAGCTTACAAAGACATTATCAGAATTCTTTACTCAAATGTATACATTACAATAATGACAGAACTGTCCCTGTCACAATAACTATAGCCTTTGTAAGTCCATAATCTATATGCTGAAAATAGTGGTATCTGGTCTTCTGTATCAAGATGTGCCCTTTCCTGTTTGCATCATTCAGTTAAAGAACTCCTAAGTCCCATTGTTTTCAGGGGAAGAAAACACATGCTTAAATCCCTGAAATCAGTGGGATTTAAGGTTTTAACTTTAGCTGGACCGTGCCCTGTAGCTATAAGTATCTGCTAAATTCATCCTGGTGGTCACTTTTTTATGCAGAATTTGAGCTAGTTATAGAACTGGAGAGTTCCAAGCTGACTGATCTGTTCTTCACTATATTTTATGAGAATGAAGTCATCTCTTGATGTTTCTTGTAAAGGGGATTTTGGATTACACCTCAGGGATTCTGTCATGGTTATACTTTAAAAAATATCCTAAGAAACTGATATATTTTTATGATGACTGCTACTTTTACAGTCCATGTGACCCGAAATATAATTGCCTATTCACTCATCTTGCCCTGGAGGCACAAAACTTTTTATGTCACAAAGTTTCAACATTTTATACATTTGGAGGGAAATATTGTAAAAGGTTTTGCAGATATGTCAGCTGCACAGAATCCTTTCTTCTTCATCATTTTAACTCCCTACAGGTGTTCTCATGAAGTCACAGTCTTCTGGCATTTTTCACACTGAATAGCTTTTATAATAGTAACATGGTTATCTACTGACTTTGCCTAGCTTTGTTTAATTATTTATACTGTTTCCAGCTCTGACATCTTTCTGTCTTGTTCCCATCTAGGTTTGTTTTGTTTTTTTCTACTGGCTTGCTATTTATGCAATGATAATATTGGTGCTGTTGTTTATTTATTATACTTTATTATTATACCTTTTAGTGTTTTGACTGGTTGTTGCCTTCATTTTTGTTTTTATCTTGGAAGCCATTGGCTGAGAGGTGAGAGATACAGTCTTTAAATAAAGAAATACATTTTGAAAAAATGGAGGGCTGATGGGCTTGAGGCCCCATTCTCAATGGCAAAATGAACTGATAGCAAGTCCTGTTACCAAGGGTCCCACAACTTGCTTGCATGGAATTGTCATTGTGGGTGGTAGCAGCGGCAGCATACAGCTGGCACTAAGGGAGCCAGATTTGGTCTTGGGGCTTTCAGTTGCTGATTCATAGCGAAAGTAGAATAGTTACAGGTGTTTCTATGACCAGGTTATATTTGAAATTAATATAATTACCCATTTCAGCTGTTGACTTGTTTTAATCATGAAGCAGTTGTTAGACCCCAGAACTCAACACATATGGAAAGATTATACCTATTTAAAATACGTCCAAAGAGAGAATATAATATATTGTGTAATCTGTCTGTTTGAGACAGATATTGAGGGCTCAAATGTGTTTGCAAAAATTTTCCTTTTGTGTAACGGTACTTGGCAGTATTTGGTATCTTGTGCCACAACTTGAGAACTGCTCTCATGAGTAAACTAAGTCTAAGCCTATTGAAAGATGTACAGCCCAGGCATATAAGCTTAGAAAGGAAAAAGAGA
>NW_015217409.1:0-1708 GCF_001447785.1 Gekko japonicus | reverse complement strand
CTGGTTCTGTCGGCGTATTGCCTGTTCTGTCGCCTTTTCTTCAGCCTCTCTGCCTGTGGATCTTCTCCCGTCCCTTTCCAGACCTTGTCCTCTTAACCTGCTGTGGATGCCTCTCTTCCCCCTTTCAAGCCAACAGCATACCACCCCGTCTGTGGCTCCGGCTCCCATGTGAATCCTCACACACACACACACCTGGACTGACCTTTCATGTCCCTCACAGAATCTGCACTGCTAATAGTCCGTTACTGGCAATTTAACTCTGCGCTGTCAGAATATTGGCAAACATTTCATTTCATCATAGCAGCTCAGCCAGTAGCTGTGAGGAAACGTGTAGGTGTTTCTTTTACGCCAGCAGCCGGGCTTAGGGTGAGTCTTCACACCTTGCTAATTTGCTACCGTGTCAATATGAAAAACATGCAGACTTTTCTGTCCTTCTTGGTTTGCCAGGTTCTTGTTCACAGGGCCACTGAGTCACTACTTCTACCTGTACTTGGACCAGTTCTTCCCTCCCGACGTGCCTTTTTCCACGGTCAAGAGACTCTTGCTGGACCGGGTCATTGTTGCCCCAGCCTTCCTTTTGCTCTTTTTCTATGTCATGAACCTGCTGGAGGTAAGTCCCAGTCTTTGGCTTGGGGCGATAGGACTGGTTCACCTGCTTAGGTTCATCCCTTGATGCCCCTAGTTTACACATGCAAGCCTCCCCCCCCTGATCTTAATATCCTAGGATCTCTCTTGTGTTGCTTTGAGTGGCCCAGACACAGTGCTTTTCAGTGAAATTGGCATGTGTCTTCACTGATGGCTGGCTCAGAATGTGTGCCACTCAGTGATTGCTCCTGAGCCCACGCAACCGGTTCTGCCGGAAGTAGTATATTTGTGATCATGCCTGGCAGCTTCATGAAAAGAAAAGGGCTGTCTTTGGGGTTTGATCGTTCATGGCCAGCTCCCACATTTCCTTAAGTTGCTGGCACTGAGTGTTGATGGTCAGGTGTTTATGTCCAGGTGTTGAGGAACCGAGTGATAAACACATGCAATATGGGCTGGGCCATAGATAAGCAGAAATTTGGAGTTGATTTCCCCACCCACCTCCCTTGTCCTTACGCCTAACAAAATTCTGGGTTCCTAGACACACTGTGTCAGAATGTGGGGGTTCCAAATGCCTGTGCAAAATCTGTATGTCTTGTCATGGTCACCTTAATGTAGGGGGTCAGCAACTGGAATTCCCCGGGCTTAAACTGGCACTCTTGGCAACAGCACTTGTAGACCAGGCTCTTTTGAGAGCTGAGTTTTCGGGTGCCAGGCACCCCTTCTAAAAGTAGCTATGCAAGGAAACATTGCTGGAGCCCCAGTGCTGCAAAAACAATCAAAGCACTCGGGGGGGGGGCAGTGTGCTCTGTTATCTCCATAATGGGCTCCAGGAGTTGCGTGTGGGGGTGCGTGGCTTGGTGTGCTCAGCTGCTGCTGTGCTTGTTTTCCAGGGGAAAGACACAACGGCCTTCATGAAGAGGATAAATTCTGGTTATTGGCCAGCCCTTAAAATGAACTGGAAAATGTGGACGCCAATCCAGTTTATTAATGTTAAATATGTTCCTGTGCAGGTGAGTGCCATTCTTTTCCTCCCCCTCTGCAGTGTGCAGATGAGGTCAGAAAGCCTTCCTTCCCCGCACGGCATGTTTAGTTCACACATGCTTTCTAGCAGTGTGACACAGAA
>NW_015217408.1:0-1710 GCF_001447785.1 Gekko japonicus | reverse complement strand
TTGAATCCAGTAGCACCTTAGAGACCAACTGCTCAGGTAACTGGAATCAGTGTATTTTCTCCTGTTTTCCCCTTTGTTCATCATCTCCCTCTCTCCCTCCTTTGTTGTCTTCTTTATGTCAGATTTTGGGTTGTAAAATCTCAAGAAGCTCAGAGCAGAAACCATCTTGTACTCTGTATACAGCACTGATGGCACTATATAGATAATAACAATACAGGTCATTTCTTCATGATTATTGTAGATTTATTTAGTGTCAAGCCAACTGCTTTTCTAATTTGTGGAATAAGGAAATATTTCTGAAACTAGGGTTGTGGTCACCATTTTTCTTGTTTGATAAAAGGCTTAAGCAAGACCACTTAATTACAAATCCAACAGCAACACTGGGGAAAAGAGGGCAGGGTGTTTTACAATAGTTAAAATATGTGGGATTTCTTTGTATAATATTTGGGTTGGCAGGTTTGTGCAAATGTTAATCTATGTTGCTTGGCAGTCCAGTTTTTTCAATGTTCTGTTCAATTTGCATTGCAATAGCTAAAATGGCACTATTATTTGGGAAATATATCACGGGTATCCAGTTTTGCTCTATTTTCCACAGATCCTTACTGTTAAGGAGCAGACATAGAAGGTGGTATTATCGTTCTCAGTCACTGCATCACGAAACAGTTCAAAGGACTTAAATGGGATGCACTTGGAGGATAGGGAGGGAAACTTTGTATCATGGTTGCCAGTTGGAATTAGAAGATAATTATGTTATCCCAGGTATGTTATCCCTGACCTAAGAGCAGATGTGTTAGCACAGTAGTATGAAGGATCAGGTCATCAGAATTCTGATCAACAGACCAGCCTAATCAGAGTACTTGGATCTATTGTAGTTTTATTTCTCTAAGCTCTTGTAAAGGTTGAATTTTACATTGAGTAGGTGTATGTGTATCACAGCATCAGCCAGGATTTCTTAAGAAAAGACTATGTGGTTAACATGTTAAGTAGTGGATCTGTTTCCACAGTCCATTTCCAGTTTAGAAACAGACCTGAACAAATAGGAGCCCTGCAGTGAATTGAGGATGGAGAGACAAAAGGTTAGGAAATTGATCTTCCCACAGTGCTACTGTGGAACAATGGGTTAGATGGGTAGTGAAGTCAGAGATGAGAAACAGTCTGTTAATTGAAAGATGTGTACTTGTTAAAAATAATTCCTAACTCTATAGGTCATATTACAATAATAGTAGGCAGTGGAATGTGGTCTTCCATTTGGATTACTATTCAAACGTTTGCCGCTTATAAACCCACCCACCCCGCAATAATTGGCTTCTTCTTTTCAGTAATCTTCAGCATCTCCAGCAGTGATGGCAAGTAAAGCACTTTCATAATGTCCAGAGGCAAAATGCTGTAAGGTAAATAAATATTTGTCAAATATATTTATATTTTTGATGGTCATTTCACAGATAAATGGACTTTTTTGAAGCTGAGGGCAGACATCCTGAAAGGATTTTTGGAGCTTTGTACGTGGGATTGACAAGCAGAGCAACCAAAATGAATAAAAGATCAGGATTTCCCCACATCTTACTATCTGGGTACAAAGAAATGAGAGTTTTCAGTTGCTTCTGCAAATGTGGCTCTTCAGCCTGTCTCTCATTTGGTTGGAGGAAGATATATATGCAGGATGATGAACTGCAACACCCATATCCAAGTGGACTTGGTAGTTCCTCATCA
>NW_015217407.1:0-1711 GCF_001447785.1 Gekko japonicus | reverse complement strand
GACTAGATTTCGAGCAAGGGAAACCTTTAATAGCCAAGGATCAGAAATAACCTGAAAATATCTAGTGTCAAAAAGAATAAACATACAAAGAAGGATCATAAAGGGAACCTATCACTGTTGTTTAAATAGAATGAAGAAAGCTCTCCCCAAGTCTGGGAGCATCAGGGTTGAAAGAAAGAGCTATCAGAGCAGTTTCATCTGTTACAGGACCTATTTGACTTTGGTGATTGGAACACTTCATTGTCAGTTTCTTATCCTTTCGATTCTCTTGGCTTTCCTCCTCTCCCCTCAAATGAAATAAACCATACACAGTCAGTGAGATTCCCCTTTATTTTCATTACTCTTCCAAACATAGCAAATGGTGCTTTACAGGTTTGTTCTCATCGGTCTAGACATGAAACTTGTATTCTCATTTCCTGTGATTTTGTTCCCCGGATTTACAGTGTTCATCTGTCAAGATTAATATGAGCAGGCACTCTGTGTTTGTTTGCTTGTCATTGGGTCTTTTCATCGTTAGTTCACCTTGCCAGCTCCTCTTTCTCCCTCCCCCACCCTTTTTCCAGGAAAGGTAAGCATCGATTAACTTGTATTACATGCTGAAAAATTGAGTTTAACACAGTGCTGATACACCGAATGACAGAACAATGAAAGAGCAATACATCAAGGAATGAATGCCGGAAGAGATGAGGAGGCACAGGACTGTATTTACAAAATAACAAAACCCAGGAATCTGCGCTCAGAGGGCCACCCATTTGGATCCAAATACCTCGGAAGGAATACATGAAAACTGAAGTGGCCAATTCAATCCGGCTCTGCTTTTAACCTCTGAAGTGGAAAGTAATTAGGAGTCTTTCCCAGAATCATCCTGACCACCGCCCCATCGCACCGCATTAGATCCGCAAGTGTTCTTGAGTGTCTGTCATCTAGATGTAGTGGTTTGTCAATTGGAACTCAAGCCGGAGTCTCTTAATTAGAGATGTGCAGAAGTAGCTGAATTTAATGGCAAGCCAGCCCGGCTCTGCAGGCAGCTCCCTTTTCGACCCTATTCCCGTCAAATGACAGCCTTGCAGATTAATGTCCACAGAAACCGCATGCATGCATTTGTGCAAAACAAGCTCTACGTGTCGCTGGGATGCCAATGGCTGATTTGCACTTTAGCTGTGACTTTTCAGCGTTACAGAGCTTTAAACGTCTTCCATTCGGGATGTGCCGAGCACCGGGCCCTTTGCAATAATAAATGGAATTAATTGCTTCATCATATGACCTGCAGTGACTGAGAGCATGGCGCTTGGCCTGAGCAATTATCCAGAGTGGGAGGGAATGGCTGAACTGATAGGAAGGCACAGAATATTCACAAACACTCTGACTCCAGAGGAAATTCGGCTGACATGCAGTCGGCAGCCTGGATTCTGTGAGGCAAGAGAATGCTGTCAGCACGACTGGGAGCCAGTATGAATATAGGCACTAGGGGCAGTATAAGCTTTGTGGGGCGTAATGAGGCCCTGAAAAGTGAATATTTCCTCCTGTCCCCAAATACTCAAGCAGAAGCATTGGGGGGGAGGTCCCTATTTTTAAACAAACATTGACTAAGCATGCATTTTTAAACAAACATTGACTAAGAAACAGTCACCTCTTAACCGTACAGCACTCCAGTTACTCGGAACCTTTCACCAAACCCATCCGATTTCTATTTTCAGAACATAGTTGGGTG
>NW_015217406.1:0-1712 GCF_001447785.1 Gekko japonicus | reverse complement strand
GGAATTCCACTGGCCACGTGACCCTCAGGCAAAGGCAGATGGCAGTGGCCACTGGGGCCATGGGCTGATCTTTGGCACAGAGGGGCAAATGTGGGTGCTGGGAAGAGGCTAAGAAAAGGCACGCTGAAAGGACAGAGTCAGAAGTAGGGATGGCTCTTAAACAGGCAACAGAGATGAGGGGGTAGAGAGGGAAATGCCCAAGGAATGGAGGGTGTTGGCCCAGATGTGAGCTGGGATGTAGCCCAAAGCATTGAGGTGAGGTAACCCATGACTGGCAAAGTTGTATCTGTTCCCCAAATAAAGAAGTTGCCAGTGACTTCCTGGCTGTTGTGACTTTATTGTCTGATGAAGGGGAGGTTCAACATATCTTTGGCCTCCCTCCCTGGGGCCATGACAATAATATTTTCTAGTACTTTAAAGATGAGCAGCTGCCAAATCCATATTTGTTTGTTTCTTAAAACAGATGTTGTTTAGATGGTAGACCTAAGGACAAAGGGTAGGGGTATAGGACCAAGATCAATAATACCTGGAAGAGATTTTTTTTCTACCTATGCCACTGGCTAAATTGGGATGTAGATGATGGGATGGACATGATCATAAGCATGCTTGTATGTTTTTCTCAAGCAAGAAGAACCTCTGTTCCCTTGCTTCTTTGGGGAGCAGAGAATGGATGCTTAACTTCTTTCTTGCTCAGGACACAGCAGGATGGGAGAGAAATCCCAATAGCTAGTAATGTTCATTCAGAAAGAAACCAAGAAAAATCTGAGTTGACCACACCCTGTTTATTAACCTTAAAAGGGTAAATTCAAATCAAATTTCCTTTGAACTTCATTAAGGAAAAAAAACAGGCCATATCTGAACATTATTGTTGGTGGTGCCATGATGATGGTGGCTACACTCTGCTTTCTGTTTTTATTTCTCCACATTATCTTTCAGTATGTTTTCCTGGCATGACCAGGGATTGGGAAGGGGCAGAGAGGGGAAACGGTTACACTCTGCAAGTAATGTGTCTGGCAAGCAAGGTAACCAAACCAAATAGTAGCCCATTTCCGCACCACATAGTGTCATTCTTTACTTGTGCTTCTGTAGGCAGCCCTTCCTTCCATCACATTGCCCCTGCACTGGCCCAGAATGGTCTCACATTGGTAATAACCAGGGGCACTGCTTGCAAGTGCCTTTCCAGTCTTGTGGGGGAGCTTGAGAGTATGATGAGAGCATATCTAACAGCAGTATGGCAGAAAGATGGGCTGGCTGGGGTGAGAAAGATGGGTTTGATCCAAACTTAATCTCTACCTAAACAAGCTGGTTGCATGCCTGGCACTCTGTAAGCAAGAGTATTCTTCATAATACAAGGCAGGCTACAATGTCCCTAGAGTGGCTACCCAAAGAATTAGAAGATGGTCTTGCTGATCTTTATTTCCCCTGTTCACTACAGACAGTCTGCTTGCTTTTCAGAACACAGGCTAGTAGGCTCCCACCCTCACAAAAGATAGGAAGGTTGGCCTCCCCACACACATGCACAGAAGCAGGGTGAGATGAGGGAAGGAGCACAGATCTCTTATAGAAGCAGTCCTGGGGGGACCTGCCTGTGTGTATATTCACCTTTTTGTGTAGCTCCTAGAAGCTATTGACAAAGTTGCCCCTCATTAACCCCTCCTGCCCTTGTGGTTGAACCTGGCCCTGTGGTTTACCATGGAGCTGGGTGACCTGAA
>NW_015217405.1:0-1713 GCF_001447785.1 Gekko japonicus | reverse complement strand
GAAGGTCTGCTTTGGGACTTATAATGTAGCGTGGTGGTTTGCATTCAGAGCAAATCTTGGCAGTGCTCTTGTTATGATATAATTTGGTGTCTACCTTGTCTAGATTTCTCAGTTGCTCACATAACATTCTGATATCCAGCTCTTTCAAGCCCATATTCATTATGGCTGTTGAGATTCTTTATGGCAAATTTTCACTCCCCCCATCCACACTCCAAAGTTGAAAGCTGTGGTCAGAGTGAATCCTCTTTAAACAGATTCACCGTTATCCCTAGATAGAAGAAGGAAGTCAATCATTGTCCTTGTTGTGTGTGTGTGTATTGGTTGAATTCTGCAGAAAACGTCAACTAATGGGAGTCACTTTTGCAAATTCTGCACTCCCATTGCAGACCCCTGACTCTGCAACAGGAGGGGGAATTCAAGAAATAGCACTCTGCTGACAAAAGCTGGCAGAAATAACTGCAGCCTATAATGTGTTTACCTGCCCTAGCCAGATGGTCTCATGTGACAAGGATATGTTGACTTCTCAGCTCTTCTGTAAAAGGGATTTCCACTGTACATTAAATGTTTGAAGGATGGCACATATTAAGTGGTCCTTGGGGTTTTCAGAAGATGGATATATGGAGGAGATGAGAACATTGTGCCATCTCATTCAGATCTGCAGCTTATTGAATGTGTCCAGGCAATTATGCATGAATAATGTACAATATAAATTGGCACTGAAATATAAGAAGCAATCTTACTACATCTTTATCTTTAAGTAAATGCAGTACACTGGAATGATGTTGCTGAATGTTGATACATTTACAGGAGGTCAAATACACTGATCTCTATGCTAAGCATTAGATCATGTGCATCCGGTGTCCACACCCACCTGCCAAGGGAACATAAAATGCAAGATGTATGCCTTTGGCAACCAATAGAACTCACTACTGCCATTAATTGGATACATTTGTTGCATCATTTCCAGCACAGCTGCACTAAGAAGTCCTAAAGGACTTTCAGGATCAGCATATTTTAGAATTGGCTGTGGTGGCTTGTAAAATGTAAGGATGTGCTCTTCCCTTCCATCCCGGTAAGACATCTGACCACTCAACTGCTCCATATACACAAAACATTAGATCATTCACTGTCGACCATGTTTCCTGTGCATTTGAACTAGACATATTGCAATTCAGCCATTATTTTGGACCCTTTCTCCATCATGGATCTTGATCTCTGTGTCAGAAGCAGCAGCCCTCAGCTATATTCCTTTTAGAGATTTGTTTAGTTAAGGAGATGCACCCTCCTGTGTAGGCATGCCTTATATGTTTAATGGCCACAAACCAACTGTTTAATTTACAGAAATCTGCAGAAAATCCCCAGACAGTTTATGTTCAGTTAATGGTAGTGGCATCGTGTGTTCTTTCCACTGTGAAGCCTAGACAGAATGCACCGACTGTTTTCTTTCCTCCTTGGTTTCAAACTACAATAATTAGTGTTCTTAACAATGTTTCCATTAGCTGTTTTTAGCTAATGAATATATGTGAAGATGATATTTCAATGTTAACTCTGACCCCAATGCATAGGTCCTTGGGCAAAACAGCCAGTTCCTTACCTGCCCCTCTGTGCATGATCTCTCTGGACTGATCACCTGGAACATCTGTTCAGAAGAAGCCATCCCCTATTGGCCAGAAAAGGGGATTAGGTCTGTTATGTACGTGGACCGCCACCAGG
>NW_015217404.1:0-1713 GCF_001447785.1 Gekko japonicus | reverse complement strand
CTTGATTGGAATCTCACTCATGAAGCAGTCTCTGTGGGTGCAAATGCACATTATAAGAAACATGGAAGTTTTAAAAAATAACAATCCCCTCCTTTTTCCTCCATTTATATTATTTAAATATAGATTTAAATAATAAAGTCAGTGCTATTAGAACAAGGTTATGAAATGCTGACAGTCTGGAACAGCAATTTCAGGTGGACTCCACCTAATGTAAATTCTAAAAAAGGCAATAATTTCTCCAAAAATTTAGAATGAAAGTGGTTTGTTTGCATTAAAGAAATCCTGTTGGTATTTTATCCATTATAAGATGATCTGAATTTTTCCTACACCATTCTATTGATATAGGTGGAGTTTTATTTTTCCAACTTGAAGCAATTGAGGATTTGGCTGCTACAAGTAAGATCACTACCAAGTTTTTTCCTTATCTCAGGGATGTCCCACTCACCCCAGGCATTTAAGAGTATTGACTCTGGGGATCTGGGTGTCTTGTATCCTGTGATGAGATCAACCTGAATTATAACATTGTCCCAGAAGGAAGCTACTATGGGACATTCCCACCAATAATGCTTAAAAGTGCCCAGTTTCCTGCACCCTCTCCAACATGTAGGTTTATTATTATTGATTGCTGCTGCTGCTGATAATGGGAGAACACACCCTATGGCGACCCCAACAGAACATGATTTTTAGCATCAGAAAAAGATGGCATAACCAGAAAGCTGATGACAATTTGAAATCTCAAAATCCGAGATCATTATTAAAAATGAAGAAGAATCACTTCAGTGGACGAATGTACACATAAGAACCACGGGCCAACTGGGTTCCAGAGAACCACAGAGGTGATTCTGCCATGAAGTGCACTTTCAAAATGGCGAAATCCACTTGTAAACAATCACTGAAGTGCATTAAAGTTCATATTCCAAACAAGAGCTAAAACAGTATGATTTTTCAGTGGAGTTTGGACCCAGCAACGGCAAAGCAACAGCCATCCAATTCCTGCTTCAATTTGTTCAAGGGAGAACTAAAATCAAAACAGGGATTTTGGTGTCAAAAACCACAGGGATGAGAAATCTGAAATTGTTTAAATGTTAAAGGTATATGCACAGCCCTGGCAGGCAGAGGAGAGATCAAAATAACCTTGTGAAGTACATTGTGGATACTTTGGGCTGGATGGAACCATGTGGGCAGGTGCTGCCAGAGTCGAAGTACAAGGATGCAGGTGGCAGTTTCTGCAGTTGGCTTTAGCTGCAGTACCACAAGTGAAGGGGTATGCATTGCCCTAGCTAGAGATGACATACGACATCAGATTGCTGGCTGTTCGGATTTTAGTAGTGGTGTACGTTCAGGTGCCAGGAAGCTGTTAGTATTACATAGAAGCAGATGGGACCTTCAGACTCCATCTTGCACCTGTCTGACAATTTGCAATATCCCCTCCCTTTTTTGTTTTTCTCTATACTGGCTTCATTCCTGTATCACAGAATAATGTGTGACTAGGAACAGGCTGCAGAGCAAAAGACAGAAGCAGCAGCAGAAGCAGGACCTGAGTGGCACAAGAAAGAATCACCATCTGCATGGCCACGGCTAATAAATATCCAGGTAGATTTGCAGTGACAGAATATTAAGCACTTCTCTTTTCCGCTTCTTTATGTCAACTCTTTAGCCTATAGTTTAATGAATCCAGCTTCAGTTTTGAGTGCTCTGCATCAATAGCCCTTC
>NW_015217403.1:0-1717 GCF_001447785.1 Gekko japonicus | reverse complement strand
CGGAAACACAATAGTCACACTCAAAATCTGATTGAAGAATTGGTGAAAGCTGGATGAAAGTTGAGGGGGGGAGTTTGGATAAAACCTAAGATTCTTAAGAATATGATATGTGCTTGGAATGCATTAGTAGTCTTATCATAGTGGCACAGTGTGAATCAGAGTTCCTGAGTATCATACTAAAATCTTTGAAGCCTTCTGTGTTGTATGAGAGATTTGAGCTTAACTGTGCCTGTGTTCTTAAGTACACTTTGTAAAAAAAAAATCTTACATGCCAATAAAGGTAATTGGTTTGGATTGGTAAAAAAATTCACTGCATTTGTGCAGAAATATTACATGAGCAAGAACACATTAAAGAGGGTGAAAGGAGAGAAGAAAAGGCCAATCCTTTACCTTAGCAAGAATACTTTTCTGTTGTGATGCTGCCTTGAGCCAAGAAGATAGGCAGAGTATAAATATTTTTAATAAATATGTCTGAAGCATATTAGAAAGTTATCAGAAGACATTATGATGCACTTCTTTTCTGTTGGAACTGTGTGTTTATCCCCAAATGACTTGTATCTTACAAAATTAATCTTTCCTCAGTTGTGCAGCAGACCGTACCAGAGGGTAGGAGCTGAATAGTACTGTTTTCGTAGCAGCCAAGAGCACAGAATTGTTCCATGTACCTGCTTGCTTTAGCAGTTGGAACTTAAAAGTCTTACTGATCTCTTTACCCTGTGTGTTCGTCACTTTAAGTGATAATTCTGTTTTAAAGAATCTTAATGTTCAAGTGTGTTTTGTATGTACTTAACCTATGTAGACTTAGTGCCTAGTAACAGTTTTTCTCTGCAACTTCTTGTATTTAGAGGGAGAGACTGGTTGCTTGGTTACCTGATCTCTTATGTGGAAAATCTCCAACAACAAAAAAAATACAGATTTGGCTTCCCAATGTAAGCATTCAACATGTAAATGCATTACAAAAGTACACCATAATATCACACATTTTCATAGTGCCAATCTGTATCCAGACATGTACTAAATGGTAGTCCTTTACTTGGGTTCAGAAAAACAAGATGTAGCAGATTAGAAAAATGATAGCCATGGCAACAGTGCCTTAGACAAAATGAGCAATTTCAAAGCTGATAAACATCTGTGTGATTCTTTAATTTTGGCTTTCTGCTGGTGTCATTCCATTAGGTAAAGTTTGTTTACCTGCCAATCAAAAGAGGTGTGACTTGAACAACTTCATTGTCTCATATCGCTATCAGTCTAGATCAGCTTTGTGGTTAAACACAGTAAGGGCACTGGCTGTAGGTTCTCTGTTGCATTGATGTTATGATAAATGCAAAAATACTGGGTTGACTGTTAGTTTCATCAGCAGAACTCAAGGCTATTCAGACATGTAACAAGCTATTTTGACAGCCAGAGTGGTGTGCTGGTACAATATCAAGACTAGAAGACCCAGGTTTGAATCCCTACTCTACTGTTCAAGCTTGCTGGGTGACCTTGAGAAAGTCATCTTGCAAGGTTGTTGCGAGGATATAATGGAGAAGGGGAATGTGTTCTGAGTTGTTTTTGGTCCCCAAGAGGGAGAAAAGCAGGGTGTAAATGAAAAAATAATAAAATAATGCAAGTATATGTTTATTTTTAAAATATTTATAAACCCCCTTCCTCCTAGGACCCAAGCAGCTTTGTTAAAATGGTATATAAAATAGTACCGTATTTTTCGGACCATAAG
>NW_015217402.1:0-1714 GCF_001447785.1 Gekko japonicus | reverse complement strand
GGGGTATTTTTTATTTTTGAAAGGTTTGAAACTGACCAGCATTTTTTGATTTCACAGTTCAAGTTCTGGATGAGGCTTGGTTGGGCAACTTTATCGTCATCATCAAATTAGCTTATTTGCTTCCGCCATCGGCCATAACAAAATTACCAAACGATATAACCGCCTTTGAAAGGCAATAAACGACTATGCAGCCGTAAACATAAAACATAATCTAAAATCCTCACCGAGTAAGACTTCATCAAAGGCTCATTAGACAGGCTCGCATTGATCCAAAGGACAATCAAACGCAGGGGTGTCAACAGTGTTTAATTGCCTCCATTGCCTTTTAGCCAGGATGCAAAAGTTGCGTCCTGCTGGCAATTAAAAAAAAAATCTATCTTTTATCCTTTAAACTGGTTTCGAATGAGGAATTTCAAAATTTGAGTCCTTGCCTTAAAATTCAGGGCCTTTCGTAGCACTGGCAGTTCTTCGTTGTTTAGAG
Source organism: Gekko japonicus (assembly GCF_001447785.1). Taxonomy (NCBI): domain Eukaryota; kingdom Metazoa; phylum Chordata; class Lepidosauria; order Squamata; family Gekkonidae; genus Gekko; species Gekko japonicus. The sequence continues at coordinate 1,233 of NW_015217402.1, read as the reverse complement.
TGTCACCCAATGTCAAGTAATCTAAGCAGACTGCCAGCTGTCAAATACTAGACATTACTGAATGTCAGAGACCAAACATTGAGTTGGATCCCTCCAGCTTTGACGCTGGTGGGGAAAAAAGGAAGGGTCTCCTTGGAGCCTCCCGAAAATGGAAACGCTGAGGATCGTGGGATCTGTTGGGAGAAAAGCCATCTGGAACAGGGGTGGAAGTTAGTGGGAGAACTGGGCAAGAGTGAATGAAAAAAAAATCAGGCTGGATCCAACCCAGTGTCAAAATATTAAATGTCAGCTACCAAACAGTGTCAATTCTCAGACATTCAATATTGAAAACAAATGTCAGGCGTCAGCTACCCAGTACTGAAATCAAATAGCAATTGGACGTCGGAGAATATCTGGTGAATACCCAAAGAAGCACTGAGAGGAGAATTCTTGCAGATGGAATTTAGGTCCGGCTCTATTCTTGGCTTAATGCCCCCTTTTTATCCGGGGGCCCGGTACACGCTGGGCCTCTTTGAGCCTGATACTCAATTCCACCCTGCGTGATCTTTCTCCGGCGTTCCAATGCCCTTTACAGAAACCGGCCACCAGTTTTCCTGTCGCCATTCAGCAACGCTGTGTCCCCCAAACGCATAATTGCCTGGCACCCTCACACACACTCCTCCCTCCCCTTTCATTCATCCAAAGATCCCACTTGCTTTTCTGCAAGATCCTGACCTAGCCACGGCTTCCTGTTTGTGCTCCAGGTCTCGTTAACAAAAGATGTATTCTCCCCCTGTGAATGTTTCAACTTTGCCCTCTCCCTCTCCTTTTCTCCAATGCCCAAAGGCGTCCAGGAATGTAATTGCCTGAGCAAATCCTTTCGGCTAGACTGCAGAGCATTTCTGATGGAGGCTGGAACACAGCCTCGATTTAACCCTCCATCTGCCCTTCCTGATGAAATCTGGCTGGTTTTCGTGTTCCGGGCAACATCCTTCACTGGAATCCTCTAACTTGTGGGACAGTTAACGAGGTCCGTGAGCTTTAGTTTTAGGGCCTGCACCAGATTTGGTGGGTCCACAGCAAGAGACCCTCTGGTTCTTTCCCCACCTCCACCCCCAAGCAGTGGTTTCTTAGTACTTCTCTGTGGACAACAGGTGTTCCTTAGAGCTATCAGCTATCACATAAAAGTGGCAAAAGAGGGGAACACCATAGGGTTGCCAATTCCATTTGGGAAATTCCTAGAGATTGGGGGGG
>NW_015217401.1:0-1719 GCF_001447785.1 Gekko japonicus | reverse complement strand
AATTTCAAAAAGAATTTAGAAGTATTACTGCTGTGTAATTCTCCTTGCTGCTTCTCTTCTTTTGTTTCTGTATTTACGTGCTGCTTGTTTCAATACTGTGATTGCTTTATGCAGCTGAGTCTCCATCTACACAGAAATAGCTAATATTTGTAATTACGTACATAAAAGGGAGAGCAACAACAAAAAAGCCTCTGTTTACCTGTGAAGCATCTCTGTCACTCTTATGAAACAACCCAGGGAAAGGAGAACAAGGATGGCCTTGGATTTCTGATTGATTTGTGGAGAACAAAGATGGTCGACCCAGCGCTTCAAAACATCAGCACATTCCTCTGTGTTCAGGCGGACCTAGGAGAGATTGGAAATATTTGATTTTTGACCATCTAAATCAGACCATCCAATGCAGCCAGCAAGTCACAAGAATTCATTATTTGTGGCACACTGCTTTCAGTGTGCACCATGTAATTCCATTGGTCAGAGGTTCATTTTAAAAAAATATCTGGCAAATAATGAGGGGAAATCCTATTTATTTGGAAAATCAGAGATACAAATGGGGACTCGTGAGATTCAGAGGAGAGGAGCCCATTATTTACACCTACCTTGCTCTGTGGGCTAGCCACTTACCAGACTCCCTAGGTGAAGCGCTACCTGCATCCTGCGGTAGCTTCCCTGACCATTCACCTCATGCAGCGTGGGAAGAGCAGTAGTTCCTACTCTCTCACCCACCCACAGCTCTGCTGTCCCAATGGGGGAAGAGGCTTCTGCTTCTCCTTCCCTGACTGCTTCAGGCTCTGCCACCACCTTGATGGGCACAGTGTCCTGTGCAACATCCCCCACCCGCACACCTCCAGCGTTTTGGCCTTGGGGGCTGTGGGGGCAGCAATGAGTTTTGTGCCTCTTCCCTGATTGCAGTATTGTACCCTCATTGGCTGATGGCTGAGAAGAGCTTCCAATTCGTCTCCCCCACCCTCCTCCTCCTCACACACACGCTTGCATTGTGAGAACAATTGTCTGCACTTGCAGTCAACTGTTCTTCGTTATGGGTCCGATAACACCTCCCCCCCTACACACACTATTTTTTGTTTCAGGATTTTCCTCCAAAACTGGGTGCCCACCCAGGTTTATAGGAACGTGTCTTGTGTCTACATGGCCCTGATTCACAGATTTAAGTATCAACAGATGGGTGACATATTGATTATTAGATATACCGATTCTTTCATACTTGTGTGCTGTGGTACCAAAATCCAGGCTTTGACAAAACTCAATTAAAAAGACTGCTTTTTTCCAAATCTAAAACACCCATAGTAAACTCTACCGAGTCTTTGTAAGAACATGGCTTGGGGAAATGGATGTGCCCTGAAAGCTAGAGCTTCCAGTGAAAAACAGAGAGTGATCCAGCATGAAACAAGTGACAGCAAGCTGGGTAAGAAGTCAGGAAGGCATACACCCATATCAGCCAGTACAAGACAGAGCAAGAGTGGCATCCAGAACTGGGGACGGGGGGAAGAGTTAATGCAAGGATATAGATGAGACAAAAAGGAAGGGCAGGGAGGGGAGTGGGGAGACAACAGACTAAAACAAACCCTATGTCTGGTCTGTAAAAATTTCATCCCCCCCAAAGGTCAGTGACAACCAGAGGAATCATGGCTACCCAAGACTGGCCAGACAGTCCTATGAGGGACAGCAAGCCCTCTGTTAGGAAATACCTTCAAATCTAAGTAG
>NW_015217400.1:0-1719 GCF_001447785.1 Gekko japonicus | reverse complement strand
AATACACACATTGCCCCTTTTCACACAACGTGGACATAGTGTGTACTGGAAGGATAGCAAGTGGCATATGCACCCCTCATATAGTTAGTGGACTCCCACTATGCATTACTGTAATATCTAAAGAGGTCCCTAGATTCAGGTACCACAGGTACAGCTGTCTTTAATTTGAGAAAAATGTTTGTGTGGATGTATCGGTGGAGGAGCTCAAAACAAAGCAAAAAAATCAAACTTAAGTTGACTGCTAAGTGTGTGGCATTCGACCATTCAGTTAGTGCTGAGGCTGGCAGTAAGTTATCATTTTAAATATTTAGCTCGCAACTCACTATGAGCAAGAGTTGTGTAGGCTTAATGTTGCTGTCTAGAAAATATGTCAGCAAATGGTCACCCCTTTATGGAGAATTGGCTGATGCACTCAAGTTCTTCTGGAATAAGTGGCAATTGTTTGGGTGGTTTTGCGGCCACCCACCCACGTGGAACTTGCTCCACATGGTGACGCAGATCACTTCCTGTGAGACAACCAGATGAGCTCAATTAGCAAATGTTTTTATGTAGGCACACCCCAAATAAAAATGAGTCTGGGAAAGGCAGCAAGGAGTTAAGTCAACTTCCAAGTTAAAAGGGATTCCATTGGCTTGGGGAAGTAGCAGTTTCCTTTTTAATTTTGCATCTCCGGTCAACGCAGCTGGCAGAATTCACATATTACCCACCGGATAATTCAGCCCTGTAGCTCACCGTTTTGTGTGGGGCACGATTTTACTGCTCTGCACTAACTCTGTATCCCTTTTTAAAAATTACAGCCTGCTAGGAAAACTGTTGTTTTAACGTGTCCAAGAGCTTTTTGAAGCCCATCAATCTAGCCCATTTACTTAATTCCATGCAGGGCTTTGTTCCCTAGCGCTGTTTTAGATGTCTTAGATTGGTGGAGTGAATAATGAGTTTGGATAATGGATTCGAACAGCAGCTTATTTGTGTCTGGCATAACAGTCGGACAAGTGTATCCCCCCCTTTTCATTGGGTGGCAAGTGGGGTTGTGCCGAGAACAGTCGCAACGTTCTACCTGTTAACAAATCCCTCTTCTGATTAGTGGTGCCTATTGATTACAAAGCTGAATCAAATCAAAGCCAGGCCTTTTTTTCTTCCTCCCAAAGGACTGGCCCATTTGGGTCACCTCTGTTAGTCTGTTTTTGTTGTGCTTGGAAGCCTGAGGCTTTTCTATGTGCTTTGGCATCCAGGGAATTTGTCTGGTTCTTGTTCCACCAAAACACATGCAGGATTGCCGTCCTTTCCCATGCTAGGTAGGAGAGACAGAGATTTTTTTTGGGGGGGAGGAAGAAAACGTTTCTGTTATGTGTCCAGTTGTAAAGCTCGAGCATCATTTTGAGCCTGGCAAGAGACAGGAGGAAAAAAAATGTGCTGGCTTATAGGCCCTCTGAAGAAAAGGCCGACCAAGGCCTCTTGGAAGGTCATCTTGGGTCTGCACCTTTTGTTTGGCTTTCCTTCCTGTTGCTAGTGGTTACAACTCGAGGCAGCTCCCATTGACGACTCTGTCTGGAAAAGGGTGAAACCTTTAGTAAAGAATTTAAAAGGAAAAGAAAAAAAAGAACTAACCCTACATTTCTGTTTCCCTCTCCCTCCAAGGGGTTTGTGGCAGCATACATCTCTCCTCATCCTCACAGTAACCCTGTGAGATAGGATAAGTTAGGAGCGAATGACTTGTCC
>NW_015217399.1:0-1720 GCF_001447785.1 Gekko japonicus | reverse complement strand
ATGTATATGTGACTTATCTTTAAATAAAATACGTAGAAAATAAAAAAAATAAGAAGTTAGGTGTGCTATGAAAATATTTTCTTTTTTCAGTCCTGAACTAATTGCCAATCAGCTTCATCAAGGGACCCCAGGTTGCAGTTTTACAGAAGAGAAATTAAGGTATTATTTTGTAAAAATCAAATATCACATCACACTTGTATGCAGACTCAAACTCTAAACATTTATTATTAATATTTTGTTATAAATTTTACTTTTTGTGGTAATTTGAAAGAGCTAGCTCTCTTTTTTGGTCCAATCTAGACATCCAATAAGGAATCACTGGCTGTCAGGTTGTTTTCTTCTGTTTCTGAACACAGCAGTGTACTATGGAGAACTGTGCTTGATGGAAATGTAATATGCTGGGATATAGCAGTTAGATAATGCTGATCGTTTACGAATACCTGACTTGTTTCTTGTCATTATTGACACCCCATAGGCCTTTTCAGTTCTGCGTTCCAGACCTTTTCTATTGATTACCTACCAGTTTCTGACCTACATCAGATAATTTAAATGTTTCTTTGATGTAAACACAGGCCAGTTTTTAGACATAGTGCAGGAGCTGCTGGTGTGCTTCTACTCTTTGATGGTATCTGCTTAAATAATTTGAGGGAGCTGACCGATTTAACTCAGTCCTCTTTTCTGTCTCTTTTCTGTCTTTGTATTCCATAGGTTTTATGGAAAATGTCATATTGAGTTATACAGAGGCAAACAGATGCTATTTGAACTTCTGAGAATGATGTGATCTTATAATTCATGGTGTATTTTGAGGCCTCATTTTATTTTCTGGTGTGCCATTTTCTAAATTTTAACAGATTTCACTGCTTGAGCGGAGAGTGTATCCCATTTTATAAAAATCTATATATTCAGAAAACAATCAAGCAAATGATCCCTACCAGAAACACAACTTTCAAGAGAAAAACAGAGTTGCTGTATTAGCTAAAGATATATGGTGGTCGGGTTCACTGTGTGACTTATTTTTTAATTAAATTATATTAATAATGGCCACTTCTGTTACACATGACTCTATAAAAGGTGTTCGATAAGAGTCTGCTATTGCTTTGTTAATTAATTTCCTGTGATAAAGCTTACAAATGGTGGCATTTTTCCATGGCATGTTGAACCTACATAATAGGCCATCATTCTAGCAAGACTATGCAACTATTAACAACAAGGTTTGCTATGCTCACTGGGTTTCTGCTATTAAGATTTTTAATTTAACTATAAATAATATTGACAACACATATTGGGGAGTGTCGAATTAAAATTCTACCCCAAAATAATAACCTTGGTCTGGTTACAAAATGGCATCTATTTCAATCATTAAACACGAATTGCATTTCAGAAGATACGGCTCCATGATTAGAAATACCTGAACTCATTTTAATTGCTTTTTTAATACTGGAAAACCTTTCTGTTGGAATAAGTAAACAATAAAGATAAGGATTTTCTGTGTTTCAAATCACTTATTTGCTGGCACTGCAAGACTTTAGGTTGGTTCAGAAAATTTTCAATCTTCAAACCAGTACTTCTGATGCAGGAAGCATTTAGCTTTAATCACACAGGTGCTATTGTTTAATGAAAAATTTCTCTCCTGTTTACTTGTGTGCACTTAGATAAATTTACCTACAGAATGTTAAACAGTCACTTCCGCATTTGGCGCTTTAAACGATGGTGGCATCTC
>NW_015217398.1:0-1720 GCF_001447785.1 Gekko japonicus | reverse complement strand
CCCGGGGGGACTTGGGATCCCTACTCTTGTCTAAGGTAAGATATATTATAAACAATGTACAAAGTAGAAATACAAAGGCAGAAGACAATGCAGTAATAGCAAGACGATACCTAGAATAGTCGTTGCTGTGGACTGCAATCTTATTTTATTATAAAGGTACCTTCCTGGGCAGTTCCTGTCTACTACAGTTCTAAACCCTTCATCAAAGTGCCATGGGGACACCTGTGTTCACATGTTGAAGCTGAGAGCATAATAAAGTTATTAAAATGTGGGGGGTTTGGCCTCTTTTTGCTACTTTCTTCCTCTCTAATATAAAACATAAGATTGATAAATGTTAGCTCTTTACAACCAGGGGGTTTGAACAAACACAAAAGTGGTAAAAGGTACAATGTCATATGCTTAGTGAGATGACATTATAAAATGTGTCTCATGTTTGAAAATGAGATTGAAGCTCGCTGTTCGTACTTCGAGGCAAGACTGCAGTATTTAATGGAAAGCTAATATAAACACAGCGATAAAATATTTCTCTCCTGACTTCTCTTTTTATGTTCTCCTGCTCCATCCTGCCTATTACCCACCCACCCAACACACACAAAAACAATATTGATCATACTTGGAGGATTTTTATCTCTGCCAAGAAAATTGCCAGCAGGAACTTATCTATGAAATTCCCTGATAGATCTATGAGCTTGTTTAAATGCTCCACTGGGGAATATGAAATCATCACTTTCTCTTGATGTCCCATTTTTTGTTTTATGCAAGCAATAATGAGACCAAGGGGATGCGTCCCTCCGCCCAAACATTATGAAATCTACCAGTGGCTTGCGTGAAGTTGTGCATTTCCCCTTTGGTTTGCCTGGAGAGTCAATGCCGCTCCTGGTAGAACTGCTCCTTCTTTTTGAACTCTGTGTTCATCCATAGCTTTGCTCCCTTCCCTTAAGGCAGAACCATATCTTTAACAATAATAAATAAATAAAATAGGCCAAGATTTCCCTGACGATCAGGGTCCTTTTATCATCTCTAGACAGCATTAGACATTCAGCAATAACAATTTTAAAGATGATAAAGTTGGAAAGAAAATAAAGAGGAGTTAAGATGATAAAGGTGGGGAAAAGATTTTTTTCCTGTAAAAAAAAAACCTGTCTGCTCAAAAGTAACAGCTACAGACAAGTAGACATCAGCTGCGGATGTTGGCAGTCCCTCACTGTACAGCTAAAGTATAATTCTCCGTTATCTACTAGTCTTTACAGACTGGCCCATATAATCTAGATTATAATAGCCAGCAGCGAGATCTTCCGTACAGGGGTTTTGTCGCAATGTCTCTTCTTAGCTGCATCATTTCCCCCATTCCCTTACACACAGTATCATTTGGCAGTTGTCGCTCTTCCATTTTCCCCTCACCGGTGGCCTGGGGGGGGGGACGAAAGAAAGAATAAGAAATCTTGAAGAAAAACCAGGGTAGCAATGGACCCAAAAATATGCACAAGGGAGGGGGGAAATGATGCATTTAAGAAGCTGAGCTGCATCAAATACCTGGTGTGGAAAAGTCCATTGTCAGTGCAGAAGGAGGGGGTTTGGGGGAGTGTACCAGAGAAGCCAGGCATGGAAGTAGTAGGTGATCAGAATAAAAAAGTTATTAAATGGGAGATGGAATTGAAAAGATATGTCTGTGTACAGATAGAAAGGCAGAAGCTGTTTGTTTTTATTACTGTCCCAGCCC
>NW_015217397.1:0-1722 GCF_001447785.1 Gekko japonicus | reverse complement strand
AAAGAAATGAATTAATGGATGAGTTATTATCCTTGATAACAGCATTAGAAGAAAAACATAAAAAAACAGGGTCCAAAAAAATTTACAAACGCCTTTTAATAGAAAGGAAAAAATTAGATTCCTTGGAAACCACCAAGATACAAAAACAATTACTGTATCTTAAACATAAATACTGGTATCGTCATCCAAAAACGTTAAAACTATTAGCTTGGAAATTGAAATCTCAGATTTACTCTAGACATGTCTCCTCCTTAAAAGATGCAAACGGAAACACCTTAACTTCAACTAAAGACATTCTTCCAATTTTCAAAATTTTTTATCAAACCTTATATCGATCTGAGAGTCCTTCTTTAAAATCAATCCAAAAATTTCTTGAGGTCAAGGAGCACGTTAAAAGATTAATTCCAACACATAATAAACTTATGGATGAACTGATTACGCCAAGTGAACTGTTGAAGGCCATAAAACTGGCTAAACCAAATAAATGCCCTGGCAGGGACGGTTTCCTGCCGAATGTTACAAATCTTTTAAGGACATAATTCTGGGCCCTCTTCTATTAGTATGTAATAATATGCTAACTCTTGGTTTGTTACCTGAGTCCTGGACTCAAGCCAGGATCATCACTATTCCAAAAAAAGACAAAGACACCCAATTGCCCCAATCTTACCGCCCAATATCACTGCTAAATTGTGACTACAAAATATTTGCTACAGTAATGACAACCCGTCTAAACAAAATCATAGGGCAATACATTGAAATAAATCAATCAGGATTGATTCCGGCCCGGAATATAGCAGACAACATTCGGAAATCTATTGATATTATTGACTATAGCAAACGTAACCTTTCAAACATATGCCTTTTATCACTCGACATTGAAAAGGCCTTTGATAAGGTCGAACCGACATATTTAATTGAAGTTCTGAAAGCAATGAACTTTGGCCCTAATTTTTTAACTACCATTCAAGCCCTTTATTCTAGCCCATCGGCTAAAATTTCAGTTAATACTTCTTTATCTGAGGAATTTCCTTTAACAAGGGGCACTAGGCAGGGTTGTCCCCTATCCCCTCTTCTTTTTGCTATTGCCATTGAACCCTTAGCGAACCTAATTCGTCACCATCCAGAGTTCCCTGGAATTGAAATTAACCACAGATCATATAAAATTAGTCTATTTGCCGATGACTTTGTCCTTTATGTAAACTATCCTCACCAATCTTTGAAAATAATTGAATCTATTCTCTCCAACTTCGCCTTGATATCAGGTCTTCACATCAATCAATCAAAAACTATTTTATACCCAATAAACATTTCCACTTCAACTAAAAAACACATAACAGACAATTATACTTACCGATGGGTATCCTCTTCCTGGCAATATTTAGGTATTAGAATTCCGTGAGACCTGAAAGACATTTTTAAAATAAATTATTTAGACACCATAGCAACGGCAAAAAAGGCATTGGAAAATTGGGATTCCACCAATCTATCTTGGTTAGAAAGGCTGAATACTTTAAAATCATTTATCTTTCCTAAACTCCTTTATCTTTTCCGTACTATCCCACTGCATATCCCACCATCGCAATTAAATCATTGGCAATTGACGTGGAACAAATTTATCTGGAACTTTTCCAGACCACGCATTGCATTTCATACAATGAACAGGCTGGTTAAATTAGGAGGATTGGCACTCCCTGACATCAAATCCTATTATGAGGCCTCGAT
>NW_015217396.1:0-1723 GCF_001447785.1 Gekko japonicus | reverse complement strand
CAAGTGAGGATTCCGATACATTACACATATGGCTGCTGTACACCAGGCTTGGGCATGTTGGCCCCCCCCCCAAGACAGCTGCTGTGGGGGGGGGGTCAATGTGACAGCTGTGGACTAGGCTGCTCTCCTAACCACATGGCAACACCCCCACCCCCCTGGCCAAAACCCTGTGGCAGCCGTCAGCCAGCAAGCACCACCCTATATGCTGGCTGATTCTGTCCACACCCTTTCCCATCCAGGAGATGAATGCCCTGAAGATGCCAACACCATTCCTCTTCCATTACAGGGAGGTGCCAACAGGACGATGACTCAGGTGAGGATGGTATGAAAACCTCCACCCAGGGGGGGCCTTGCGTCATCAGAGCACCAAACAGAGTGCCCTTTTTGCTGCATGGAGGCCCCTGCAGGACTGCTGATGGCCCTTCGTTCTGCCACAACAAAATGTCATCAGCTGCTCCTGTGTCTGTTTTGGCCCATACGCAGGTGCCAGTCAAACAGGGAGAGGCGACACCCCAACTGTGCAGCCAAAACACCATCAAGTGCTCACACCACAGCAGAAGCTGCCCCTCGTGAGCTCCCAGACACATCCAGCATCCTGAGGAGGCACCCCTAGCGGCAAAGGACCAAGTGGGTTAAGGTTGCAGGGGCCGTGATCCCACGAGAACCACTCCATTGTCCCTGGATCCCTTTAATAAAGTTGAAACATTCTACCTGTCTGAGGTGTAGATGTCTGCTGGGGACCCATGGGGAAGGGAGTAGCAGGAGGGTGTTGATGAAGAAACAAGGATGCAGTGGACACTACGGGCTTGGAGCCTCATCCTGGCAAGACTGCAGCCACAAAAATGGACACAGATGGGGGGAGGTTAAGGCAAGGGGACAGGCTGCTATTCCCCCAGCCACAGTCATACAGTGCACAGGCATGATTGGCAGATAAGCCAACTCACCTTGTGGAAGAAGTGGAGGCAGCGTCCTTGGACATCAGGGTTCTATGGGGGCAATGCCATGGGTGGTCACTTCCAGGGCCTGGTGGGCTGGCTTGTCCTCACAAGGAGAGCTGGACCCGTTGTTGGAACAAAGCTGTTGGCATAAAGGCCCGCCACCACAATGAGGTTCAACTGATAGCTGAAAGCGACGCAGAGCAGATATGGTCAATTTCAGACGTCATTGCCCTACGGAGACTTGCTAGGGCTACCTAGATCCCAGCCACCCCAGGGAATATTTGGGTATGCAAATAAGGGGCAACTGGGCAACGTCAGCTGCCCACAGCACTAGCAATGAGCACTGCAAAGGATATGCATGTTGCCCTTTCAGATGGCCCTCCAGCAGCACAGCAACCATGATGGTAAATGCTGTCGCTGCTCATTGGGAGCCAGGTTCCAGAAATGCACTAGTATCCTGGGGCCCAGTACCCAAAGCTAGAAGCATCTGCACATCATGGGATGGATGCAAAGGGTCTGCACCATGGAGGAATTGGCTAACCGCACAGATGTAAGTCCCATCCACAACCCCCCCTCTTCATTATGCTTGCAAAAGTGACACCTCCGCTGTTCAGCCAGAAGTGCGACTGATGCATAGGAAAACACCACTTGGGGACCTGGTAACAAAATACTCCGGTTTAAAGAGGATTTGAGCCGGAAAGCGACAGCTGGGGACGGGAGGCAGATGTTGACTGTGTGATCACGTGTATAAAATTAGTTTCTGAACTGGCACAACACCAGATCAA
>NW_015217395.1:0-1722 GCF_001447785.1 Gekko japonicus | reverse complement strand
TTGAGCAGCTGGCTCATGAGGGAAAATAATCAAGAGATTCTCTCAGAACCAAAGAATAAACTGAAAAAAGTTTTTATTATATGAACACACAACTAAGCTAATAGGGAAATATAAGAGATCAAATTTTAGAATATAGACAGTAAAAATAAAAGCACATCTTCTTGCTGCCTAAACTCTTACAAGATGCCTTCCTCCAGAGACTGGTTATCTTTCCTACAGTAGATGTTTGGAGAAAGGCATGGCACAACTGTGACAAAGGCTTGCTTCTTACTACCCCAGATTTCAAGGGCTCCTTCAGAATAGGGAGTTCCTTTGGGCCCTGTCAGAAAGTGGGGTGCTCAACCAAATCTCCCACCAAAGGAAGAATGTATTTCTCCAGGATAATGTATACAGTACTTGTACACAATACTTACAGTGTGAAATGCAAAGGAAATAGGAGGGGTGCAGAGTAGAATCAGACCAGTGGAATTTCTCCACTGATCCTTCTTGGGATGACTGTTGCCATTGTGACAGATGGCTTGGTGTGGTCTTTGTATGCAGATTCTCACTTTTTATCCAGGATGCTTACAAGCTTTGCTCATCTCAGTATAGTGTAGTTTGTGCTTCAAGTAAAATCCCACAAATCTTGGTTTGACTTGGATTTTCTTAAAACATATAGGTGTACCATAACTATTACTCTAATGGTATCTTCAGCACAACTGTAAGGCTTACTGCAACATTTCCCCCACAGGATGTCTAAAAGCAATCTTTCATAAGGTTATTTGAGGCCATCATAATAATTTCTTGCAATTTGACTATCTCACTGGATTTGCCACATAATCTAAGGCCCCAAAGCACCGAACAATATGTCTGAAAACACCAAGTTCTTAAAGTCATTCAGAATTTTGGATAAGACTTGTTTGCCTTTACCACCAATGCCAAATGACACTACTGCAACTGGGAAGAACAAAATAAATGTGTTATCTGCACATTTTGCAGACCTTAGAATGGCTGTTGAGCTTCCTGCATCTTGACATTTGCCAATCCACTATGCTAGATTTATTTAGACCACACAAGCAAGGAATAATTCTTATTAAAATGCAATGACCAGAATTAGACTCAGGAACATTGCTGACAATGTTAGATATATTTATATTTGACCTTCAGAACAGCAATACAGGAAAACATTTGTTGAGCTTGAATGTAAAAGGTGCCATGTATTCAATAAAAATAGACCAGAAGCTTCTAAATGTAACCTGCGTTAGGGCACCTTTAGGAATGAACAAAACTCTCCATCCTCTGGAATTCTCCATCATGTATAATTTATTTAGACACATGCAATATTTTGCTGCATGCAGTGGAGGTGCTTCAATATCTGCACAGGTTACCCATGTGCTTCCAGAGCCAATTCAAGGAGCTGGTTGAAGTACTTCAACCCCTGTGCCCAGGGACCCCCATACCTCTCAGGCCATATCTCCAAATATACTCCTGTGTATCAGTTGTGCTTCCCAGATGATCTTCTTCCCACTAGACTCTCTGTTCTGTCCGCTCTATTTTGGCCTGGACTAGGACATTTTCATGTGTAGGGCCAATGTATGTAATGGTTTGCCTGAAGAAGTTCAAAGAGCATCTTCACTGTCTAACTTTCATGAAACGAGTATGTTTTGGCTATTGAGAGAGGACTTATTGGGACTGAACCTGGCAGCAACCACCAGGTGACTTGTTATCCCTGTCTTGCATGAC
>NW_015217394.1:0-1723 GCF_001447785.1 Gekko japonicus | reverse complement strand
AGGCTCTACCACTGAGCCATGGCCCCATCCCATCCTATATTATAGCCTATTTAATTTGTTCTGCAGTTCCCAACAAGTGGCAGAGGTCGTTCATGCCTCCACAGACCTGCTCTGGGCTGCAAGTTCCCCTCTGGGACCTCAGTTCCCAGGTCATGGGGGTTCAGCTGGGATCAGGACGGCAGTGCGTGGAGAAAGGGAGCTTAAGCTTCCCCTGCATCATTCCCTAACCTGCAACAACCTCAGGAGGCACATTCAAAAAACCTCTGTGTGTCTCACCAGTACTCATGCACCTCCTACCCCAAAGGGACAAAAAGCACTCATTTCATTAGGGAAAACAGCACCCAGGGAAGGCTTAAGCTGTCTCTCCCTGATCCATAACAACACCAATACACAGAGAACTGGGAAAATGAGTACACATCTGATAGAAAGACCTCATGGTGAACCCGGACACAACAGAAGGAATACGCAATGAGCAGGTAAGCCCTCCCATGTGTTTGAACTATTGTGCTGCTTTACCTGAAGCTGTTCCACAGTTTCCTTGTGAGCTCTCTCCATACTGTTCATCTTTGTCCTCAGGTTTGACTCCTGGTACTGAAAATCTGCCTTCAACTCTGTCAACTAGGAAAAAAAGAATTGTTTGAGATCTTTAATACCTTGCAAGCATGTTGAAAAACTATGTTTTTGGTCTCCTTGGTGAATCCAGTTGAAAATTCTATCTACTTTCTATTGGTTTGACAATTAGCAAAGGAAATATGTAGGGAAGACTTTTCAGTTGCCTGAGCAATTTACAACATGATACTCCACTTCAGAATTTCATCTTTATTATTTATTTTTTGGGGGGAGGGGATGAATTACAAGGAAAATTAACACATACAGCTATTTAAACAGCCATCTTCTCAAAACAAACTAGCATACTTACAGTAAGAATGCAATATTCTAAAGTGCGTATTTTTTTAAAGTAAACCCCAAAGCAATGAGAGCTTGAATTCCTAGATCGTATATGCATTTTATGTCCCCTCTTAGTGGTAAGAAGCAAAGCTCTGTCATAGGGGTTAGCCAGTCACAGATACACCTAATTTTCAAACAGCAAAAATGACAAAAACAGGAGTACAAACAGAACAAGGCTTCAGATGCCAGCATTATCCCCAATCTTTGGTTCTCCCCTGTGATGCCTTCTGAAGCATTGTTAGGAAACATCTGCTTATCTCAATTTTTTTGCAGTGCAGCCAGTACATTAGCAATTGAGACTACAAAGAATTAAGTTGTGAAAAACAAATGGTACTAATTTGAAGGGTCCTGAGAGAATAGCAATCTCATTATGTAGACTACTTCTAAGGGTGGCTGCAAATTCGTTTGCTACTATGTAAAAAATATGTGTGCTGGCATTCATTTCTAACATCCGGATTAGCCTATTGCAATGTGCTTTACCACTGCAATGTGACTTAAAAGGCAGTTCAGAAACACCAGTTAAGGTGGAGAACAGTACTGCTAACTGGGCTACAGATAGCTACACCTCCCATGGAAATACATCTCAACCTATCAGATTCTGAGTACAAATCAGTGCTGCCACTCTTAAAGCCCCAAATGCACAAAGAGCAGAGTACCCTAAGGATACCCCAGTCCGCTCCCACTTGTACCTAGCCAGATGCTGAGATGCACTGGAAGCCCTGTGGTATCTCTTCCCCCACCCTTGGATGCGCAGAGGATTGGCCATGAGAGACTG
>NW_015217393.1:0-1723 GCF_001447785.1 Gekko japonicus | reverse complement strand
GCTCAGATCCAGCTGCAAAACCCAATGTGAGAAGGAACTTTCCCCACCTTCCCCCTGCCTCTGCAGCCCCAAATGCTC
Source organism: Gekko japonicus (assembly GCF_001447785.1). Lineage (NCBI taxonomy): Eukaryota > Metazoa > Chordata > Lepidosauria > Squamata > Gekkonidae > Gekko > Gekko japonicus. The sequence goes on along the minus strand of NW_015217393.1, from coordinate 1,645 downwards.
CTCAAAATGCTGTTCCTGTGGGACAAAAGACTTCCAGAAATAGCACAAGGGGAGAGTTGGAGGTTAACAATTGTTTTGAAAGGGATCTTATTAGTTTAAGGATGCAGAATTTGTTTCAGAAGCCAAAGCTGACTTTTTGGATTCTGTGCCTTCCATGGTATTAGTTATTAAGGATCATTTCTCTTACACTTGCAAGTCTGCTGGAGAAGACTAGCTCTGAGCAAGTGCAGAATACTCTTCTTTCAACATTGGGCCACTTGACTCATCCCTATATATGCAGGTTTAGAGGCCACAGGACTGGAATCTGCACGACTAGGGTTTTCAGGATACTCACACACATTGAAATCTAGTCTTCCCTTATTTTGCATTTCTCTTGGGTTCCTCAGTCTAAGTGTCTATGCAATGCACTTTAACTTGTTTTGAACCAAAATGGGATTCCCCCACCCAAGTGATATGTATATCTAAATTCCAATAGCTGCATGCCAAGGAAACCAGCCATTTGTCCAAACTGTTTGTATCTCTAAGATATGCAGAAACAAAATGAATAATGCTTATAGGAAACCTAAATGCAGCTTCTTTCTCACTTTCTCAGTGCTGCTGTAGCAGTGTTAAAATAAAATGTACATGCTGTGAGTTCAAATCCCTGATGCTTTTCTTTGGATTTAGAAGGGTTCATCTTGTAGGCAGTTAATCTAGCTTCATAACCTTTAAAAATTCCCTCCCTTAATCCGATTACTCTAATTCCCATAAGCAGGAGGGATGAAGTGTCGTTAATATGGAGATTAGTAGGTCTGTTTCAAAGTGTAATTAGTGAGACAAAACTGAAAGGTGCAGACCAGCATACAGAATACTGGCAATTCCTGTTTTCTGTCAGGAGTTCTTGCCTCGTACAAATTCTTCCTTTCTAGCTAATGACAGCAGCATTTGAAAACTGTCACGAGATATGAGCCAACATAAAATAATATGGATCAAGCAGAGTCCAGTTGGGAGATGCTTGGACTTGGGCACGAGTCAAATGAACTTACTAAAAAATGTCTACATTTTTGTCTCATGAGACGGGGCTAGAGAAGAGACTCTTCCAGTGTAACGCGTACGCCAGTGCTGCAGCACCCATCGTGCAGGCAGATGCTTGCAAAGTCACAGCTGCCGAGTCAAACTCACATCACTCAGAGCTGCAAAATGAGTGCTCAGAAAATCTCCAGCTCTCTGCAGCAAAGAGACGCTCACACTGAAGTTGTGGGTTACCTTCTGTTCAGTTGCAGTGCTCTGGGGCTTCAGTTCGATCCCATCTGGAACTCTTGCCCTTGAGAAACTGGTCACTCCGTTGCTGAGTGGTTGCCTAGTAACAAAAAGCAATTAGTGGATTTTTAAAAAGGCGAGGAAAGCCAAAAAGATGAACATACACAAAACACATTCCAAAATAAAAAGCATCACTGCATAGAGGTGGGAAAATAATGTTTAGCAGCCTTTCCGCATTCCCAACAGCTTCAAGTGTATGAAGCAACCGATGCTTTACTTTTTAAATTCTGGTACAAAAAGTAACAGAGTTTTAAATGGTAATATTCATGTGGTGCTATCATCAGTATCCATGGCCTTTATACGATTACATGCCAGTCTGGTGTAGGGGTAAGGAGCGTGGACTCTA
>NW_015217392.1:0-1724 GCF_001447785.1 Gekko japonicus | reverse complement strand
GCAGGAGAAAACTGGGGAAGGGATGATATCATGGGAATGGTGATGCCAACTCTGGTCACTGATTCTGTGATGCTTGAAAAATTCCCTTAATCTCTATGGTCTTAACCGTAAAGATTGGGGGAATTCCTACAGTGGCATAGAGGGTCCACAACAGCAACACTTCCCTTCCCTATACCACCACCACCAAAAGCTCCTGAGGCTTGCCAGCACATGACTGGCAACCCTAAGAAAGAAAGAAGGGCAGACAAGTGGGAAATGAACAGGAAGCTGACTGCAGGAAGTGGGCAGGAACGCAATAGAGGAACCGAATGCCTGCATGATGGCACTTCCTCCAAATCCTTCCTCAAGCCCAACCTTTCCTGTGCAGCTCTGGCATTTGTCCCCCTTTTCCTATTGAAACTAAGCAGGTGTGAGTTATCAAAAATATCTGTATCCCCTCTTCGCTCGTCAGACACAAAGACAGTTAACAAAGCAACATGTTGAAGATACATCAAAGCAATATAACAGCTCATTGAAAAGATAAAATCAGCACGCAGGATAAAAGCAAACCCATAATGGCCCAAACAGTCCCTCCCCAAATGCTCTTCCACACTTTCCTGGATGAATCAGGTATGGGCACTCCGTTCTGGCAAGCCATTCCAAAGGACTGATCCTATCACTGGAAGAGCACATAACAGGCCTTTTTCCAGACCAACAATCCTCAAAGAAGGCACTCTAATAAGAAGGCTGCCTGATCAAACGGCCCTATCTGTTTCAAGAATGAATTGGTTTTTATTTTGTCCATGAGGTCTGCACCCCCACCTTGTGAAGTCTAGTTGTGTTTGTCATGCATTGAATTTCTTTGCAGCTCTCTAGAACCCCCAACAGGACATGCAAAGCTTGTGAAGGAGCATTCCATGTCATAGGTGATGATAGGGTTGCCGGCCTCCAGATTATGTGAAAAGAGGAAGGAATGCCAAGAAGAAAGCCATCCAAAAACAAGCTGAACACTTTTAAATAAGACATTACTAAATCAGTTATAATGAAAGTGTCTTCTTTACATTCTTAGAACTCCAAAAACTCGTACAAGCACAAATTAAACTGTTTAGAGTCTATTTCAATTGCCGCCGGCCACAGCTATAGAAACAAATGCATACTCCTAGGCACTGAATACCAATATAGAAGCAGCAATACTTAAAAGAGACAGTATGCAAAGCATTCACAACCAAAATTTACATTTAGAATTAAAATACAAGCAATGAATGAAATACCACTTTATCAAAGGCTAAGTAATTAAACATCTACTGACGGAGCACAACGTTCTTGTAACCATGTCTTCAAAGGACAGTAGTCCCTTACAATCCTATAGACCTGCTCCAATGAGAAGTTAGTGTCCCAAGTTAGCCAACAAAGTACTCATTTAAATGTCTAATGATATCCACAGGTTAAATAATTCAACATCTACTAACGGAGCACAATGGTCTTGTAACAATGTCCTCAGAAGACCGTAGTCCCTTACAGTCCTATAGACCTGCTCCAATAAAATATCAAAGTCCTAAATTAGCCTGCAGAGTACTCAGTAAGAGGTCTTGTGATATCCAAAGGCAAGGGGGAAAAAATCTTCTGACACGGTGGTTGAATTGAATACCGTGATAATAGTTCCACATCCAGGCATAAGTGATACACGTTTTCTAGACAGTTTCACATTTCAGAAATCTTCTTCAGATCAAGATATGGAATAATTC
>NW_015217391.1:0-1725 GCF_001447785.1 Gekko japonicus | reverse complement strand
GTCTTTTCATGTTTTCTGCAGTTTATTCTAAACTTCATGGAGTGTGTTTCTTGTTATATAGGCACAGACAGCTTTCTCATCAAATCCTGCCAACCCAGCAATTTTATCAGAAGCCTCAGCACCCACTTTTCAAGATGGAAGTAAGTTAACTGTAGTATGGAAAAGTGTAAATGGGAAAATTTGCATTGTGTAGACAAATACAGCCCTTATTGCATTAACAAGATTAAATGTACAATTCAGAGAAAAAGGACAAGGTTTAGCAAAATAAATTGTGGCTTAAATGGTTAACATTATGTATACTTTTATTGTTTTTAGTAAAATTCTTAATGTTCTAAACAACTTTGGTTGTTTTCCTTGCCTTTTCCTTGTATTTTTACTCCTTTTGACTTTACACCTGCTTTCCTAAGATCCATGAATTGGAGAGGTTGCAGAAGAGGAAGGTTGAAAACCATAATTTTGTTTTCATTATTTATTTTACCAAAGGCAGCTGTGAGTTTTAAAGTATATCACCTTTCACTGAGCTTACTTTTCTGCATGCATAGCAAAAGCAACAACTATGTTTATTTCCTAAAAGACCTGATAGTAGGTAATTTGTAAGCAAAATTGTAATAATTTTTCTGGACCCCTTTTTTGGAAATATTGTGTGTTCCTTAACATGTCTGTTTTCTGTGAATTGAACTGTGTGTTTTATTGATACAATTGCATTAGGGTTTTGAAGCAGAATGTATGGTATGGGTATTGATTACATGCCCTGGTAACCATTACAGCTTCTCAGCACGAACCAGCATTAAATAAATTGTCTTTGGGAGTGTATATTAAAACATATACCAGTCAACCAATTAAATAAAATGGCAATATCTTCCAGCACAGTGGTAACTTTCTATATGCTGTGAAGGGGAAATAGGTTCTTTCTCTTTCACCATGTCTGGAGAAGAGGGGTGGGAGGGAACTATAATCTCAATAGGTTCTAAATATTTTATAGCACAAATTACTGTTTGAAATTTCTTTAATTTCTATAGGTTTATATCCAAGACTGTATCCTGAACTTTCCCAGTATATGGGCCTGAGCCTGAGTGAAGAGGAGATACATAGAAACTTGTCAGTGGTTCCTGCTGCTGATTCTCAGGGGGTAAGTGTCAGTCCAGTGAGTGATCTCCTCTTTTGAGTTTGGCATCTGATTTCCTGAAGTTAACTTCTGGGGATTTTGTCCTAGCTTCTTTATAGGAGAGTACTGGAAATGCAAGTATAGAAATACTGCTCCACAAAGTGTGGATGCAGATGTTTCCTCCTCACTCTGTTAATGTACTGACCACAGTGCTGTGATACCTTTTAGCTGTTGCAGCTTTAGTCTTGATGCCAGAATCCTTTGCCAAAACATAAAAAACTGCTGTACCAAATGAAATTATGTTCCGTTTTAATCAAAGGCCCGTGAATGAGACATGATGCTCCTATGGTTTACATACATTTTCTAATCCTCAGCTTGTTGCAAGACCTTCTGCGGTGAATTATATGGTGGCTCCAGTAACTGGAAGTGATGTTGGAATTCGTCGAGCAGAAATTAAACAAGGGATCCGTGAAATAATCTTGTGTAAAGATCAGGATGGAAAAATCGGGCTTCGTCTTAAATCGGTAGACAATGTATGTATGAAACTTTAGTATATTACCTTGTATACAACTTAAGAATGAATTTTAAAAACAAATAATTTAAAGGAATTTTGAGACAAG
>NW_015217390.1:0-1726 GCF_001447785.1 Gekko japonicus | reverse complement strand
ATCATTGAGGGTCTAGCTACATATTTGCCTGTAGTTTACCATATAATTGAGGGTCTAGCTACATATTTGCCAAACTAGACATTCAGTGGGTGTTCTGTAAGGACTCTTAATGGGGGTCTGGTTCAGACTGGGGCAGTAGGGGGAAGGAGAATGAAGCCCCTCTGCACCATTTTTAATGGCCTGAAATGAACCTGGAGAACTGTTGTTTCCCTGTTGGGGATACTTGTGTGTGTTGACTGGCGCCAATTAGGTAATTAGGTCCTGAGAAACTAGGGCTTATACGAGGTAATGGTCGATGTGATGTTTGAATTGGCAATCTCTGACCCCACACCCATAGCTAAAATAACACAAACAGCTTCTAAGAGTGCTTATTAGTATAACACCATAAAAAGATTAATAGAGGGAGCATCTTTCAGCAGGTAATTATGGATTTTGAGCATTTTTTACCTTTAGAAATAGTTTTGCTACATGGGAACCTGTTGGCATTAGAGTGGCACTGGGAGGCTTACTGGGATGCAGAGGCGCTCAGGAGAAGGTGGAATGGTGTCATATGATGCTGTGATGTCACTTCCTGCCAACCCTAGTAGCCATGTCCCCCAATTACTGAATGGTCAGGTAAATTATGTAGTTAAATCAGTGACTTACAAAATCCAAATGGACCAAAACAAAATAAGATAATTTTAAATCCTATCCATTATGTCTTTTGTAAGAAAAATTTGAGGAATCTTGAGTTGTCCATTGTAGCTTATACTTATTGTGAATTTTTTGGGAGGGGTCGGATAGTCTGTGATTGTACTCATGAGGAATGTTAAAATAGGATTTTGTTTTCACTTTTTGAAACGTATTCTGGCCGTACCCTTTTTTCCAATCTCTGTTAATTTATGGACAGTTGTGTAGAAGCTATGAGTCATCTGTTCGCTGCCCTTGAGGTCATGAAATACCCTGTTGAGAACACCGGAGGCGGTCTCAGTCGGAGCCTCAACCTTCACTGTCTATATAATCGTGGGAAACTAAGAAGGAACACCCTTGAGCCATGCATTTTTCTACACTGTTTATTACGTGCCTCTGGCTGTGCCGGAGGCAGGTACGATATGTACTTTTATGTTACTTCAGTTGGGGGGAGGGAAAGCCTCTTGAGGATGGAGGGAAATACCTACCAGGAGAAGGTGAACTCTTTTCTTAGGTCGTGTGGTCATGTGACTTTTCCTGCTTTGAAGGGGGGAGGCACAGACTGCAGCAGTAGGAAAATGCTACTTTTTATGGTGGAAGATGCCAAAATCCTAGTGCCCTCCCTTGCAATTTCATTGAACAGCTACTTTTTCGATTCTGTTTGTGTATTTTGAGCTGTGAAAATGATTTAGTTGTTCCTTCACTCATACCTGTATATTGTTCAAATTATGGCTTTGTTTTGTTGAGAACTTCTAACTCTCTGGAGCAGCCAGAGGGCGCATGGGTTGTGGTGTGTTCCTGTATGGCTTTTTAATGCCCCCCTACCATTTCTGTCCTAGGTTTCTTTTTTTGGGGGGGAGGGCTGGATAGGTTGGAACTACTGCTTTGAAATGTTCTCTGGCAGGCTCTAGAATTTGTGGATCTTGTAGGTACTGTGATTATTGGTATACTAAAGAATAAAAAGTTTTCTGGGGGATTGTGTTGCACTTTGTAGGATAAAATCTCAGCTCAGCGTTCAGAAGAGAACAGCAAAGGATGCGATGATTAGACAGTGTTA
>NW_015217389.1:0-1725 GCF_001447785.1 Gekko japonicus | reverse complement strand
TTTTTTTTTAATATCATAGAATCAAGCCCACAAAACAATTTAGCTGGGAAGTATTATTGAAAGGGCGCCATTAGCAGCAAGCTGCCTCTCTCCAGCAATTAATGGAAGCTGGGTGTGTCTAGATGAAGGCTTGGCTGCTTCCTTCCTACGTTTTTTTTTTAAGCAAAAGAAAATAAAATATAACAGTTGCAGGGGGGGAGGTAAATGCAAAACAGGGTGCAGTTTAAAGTGATCTAAAAAGACCCCATGAAAAGCCCCACATGACTCTGTTATTTCTCCTACTTTGTAACTTGTACTTGAGGCTTATTCATTAAATAAGAGGTGGGGTAAATATATTTATCTTGTTTTTCTTCCCCCAGATTACTACTTCAACATTACCCTGTTTTCTCTGTCCTTTGTTCCTTAATTACGAGTTTTGAGTTAAAAATAACATTTCTAATAGATTTAAAATAGCAGACTCATCTTTTTTTCTCTCTTTTTTTTAAGGACAGGAAGAAATTTGTGAACGTCTGTTTCAAATTGTATTGGTATTTAAACTGTTTAAACAAACAATTCCGAAGGAAATGCAGATTACATGGTACCTACGCCAACACAGATACACGTTGAAGTACAAGGGCGAAATTTCAGTTCTGTTTTCAGCACTGTTGAAAGGAACCGGTTATTGCTGCTACTTAACTATGTAAATATAAGCAAGATAAATTTATGAATGTAGGTGGGATGCAGAAATGAATCATTTTATAATTGTTTATATTCACCAAAGAACCCTAGAATTTTAGGGCTGGGAGATCTTTAAAGAGACCTGTAGGTCCATCCCAAGTGGGATATAAAAGCTTATGAATCAGATAATAAAATATATCACACTGTTCAGGAAGTATTTTTTAATATTTTCATTAATGCAGACTTTGCTGCTAATACAAAATAGGCAAAACACATGCCAAAGTTATTAACATCTAGAGGAATCATCTAGACTAGAGAGGAATCATTGACTGTTACCTTGAACTGTTCCTGCTACTTCAGAATTGGGAATTCAAGAGACCCAATTCCTGTGGACAGCTGGCAATATTTATTGGTGATAGGTTAAAATAAAAGGGTCTTAAATTAAAGTGAAAGATATCCCTAAAACAATGGAAAGGTGGGAGGAGGCAGCACTTATGGGTTTGGTTCTATAATAGGACCTTCTGTGAATTGTAGAGCTGAAAGCAACCAAACTGTCTGGTAGAGAAACACTGGTAGAGAAACAGTGCCATCATAAGACATCACACCTTCCTAAGCCACGCTTTGGTGAACATAAAGGGTAACTCTGCTTAAGATAACACTGCAGACCAAACAAATGCAGGACCTGTGGAACCACCAGCTCTCCTCAGCACGACTTCTTAACTTTTAAAAATAAAACCATAGTGTTCTTCATAGTGTTAAACGTACCTCACTGTGCATCCAAAATGATGGCACCTGCCAGTCCTTTCCTGGGCGCTTCTGAGCAACCATCTCCCCAGACTGCTATCGGGTGTAGTCAAGAGAGAGATTTCCTGTAAACCCCATATCTTTGTGAATGTGGTCCACTTTCCAGTCAGAGCCCGGATCCATGCTGAAATATGCCTGTGTGAAGAAGTTAATTTTTTTACGCCATTTCCTAACTCTAAGGCCAAGGAAGTTGCTGGTTTAGGGTCTAACACCTGGTTGAAAGCCACTCTCAGAACTGGATTGTGTGAACCCACAGAACAGTTA
>NW_015217388.1:0-1727 GCF_001447785.1 Gekko japonicus | reverse complement strand
TAGATGGTGCCAGCCCTGAAATCTACCTCTGTTTTCAGGTGCTGTAGTTCATATAAGGGAAGGAGTGGTGCTGGTGTGCAAACCCTGTGTCACATCTTATCATATTCTCTCAGTTATTACCATAATGTGAAAGCAAGGACTCTGCATTGATACAACTGCAATGTTTGTTTGTTTGTTCTTGTTCTTGTAGCTTGTTAGCATGAAGACTCCGGGATAAGAGTGAGAAATCAATTATAATATGAAAAATATTAATATGCACCTTAAATATACCTGCCATCTCTGTAAAAAGAACAAAATTATTCTAAGGGGGAAAATATCCATTAGTGACATCTTAATGCATCCCAAATAAAGTAGACTCTGAAATGTGGGCTATGGTTTACCAAAGGAATCAGTGATATTAATCACACTCCTGATTGGCATTCTGCAGCCATACTCCGATCTGATTCGCTCCAGCATGATTGCTCCGTCTGGTGGGGAAAAACAAGTGTAATGTGACATCATCAATCTAAACCAGAGAATGGAATAGATTTTCTGATTATGGGGTTAAGTGATGCATCAAGAGGGAACAGAGCTTGGTCATTGCTAATAATTTAAATTTAGGAAGACCGAGTGCTATGACATTATCTGAATGGCATTAAAGGGTGGCTCTTTGATGCCAGACATTTATATGTGTCCTTTCTTTTCTATGTCTGTATTTATTATCCTTGAAAGGAGAGGAAACTGAGCCCAAGCAAATCAAGCTGTTTTGCCCTTTGGGCTCTCCCTACATGTAGATTTAATTTAAGATTAAATAATCCTTTCGTAGAAACACTTTTGGAGACAAACAGACAAATTCTTCATCACTTTGGAATACTCAGTGAAGTCGACTCTCTTTTTTTCAATGGTATTCATTGTGTTTGTGCAACATAAAATGATTAGGGTGTGTTTCAAAGCATCTGGGTAGCCTGCAAGTGGAGGTCAGTTGCTGCGAAAATGGATGATAATGAAAAGATGTTGATGTACAATATAATATTAAGTGCTACAGTCCTTGAATGTGTTACAAAGAGGAGGCTTTTTTTGCAGCAAAAACCCTTCACAAGCTCTGCCATTTGTAATGACATCATTAAATATCTTTTGCTGTATGTTCACATAGTTCTCCTGGCTTTATCCATGTTATCTTCACAACAGTTCTGTCAGATAGGTGAAATTGAGAGGGTAGTGATGGGGCCAAGGTCATCCAGTAAGCATCTTCGCAGACTCAGGAGGGGTTGAATCCACATCATGGTCTGACACTCTAATCACTGTACCACACAGGCTCTCTTTTCCATGCTTGGTGTTCCTCCATAAGATGCAATGACTCATTGAACACTCCTGGTTTTTTTCCTAGTTACACAGTTTTTCCAGTACAGTTATTTTGTACTTTTGCTGAACTGAATGACACTTAATTAAAGAACATGTGTTGTTCATGGTTTTCGTACATTGGCCCTGCTATCTGAGGAGAAAATGCACATGAAGCAGTGTAGCAGAGAGCGTGTTTGTGGTTTTGACAGACAGGTCTAGTTCCACCTTTCTCTGAGAACAACCAGTGAGAGATGACAGATTGTTGGAAGGAGAGCTGGCAGTCAGAGCCCTTATGTCAGTTGGAGAGAGAGCTAGAGCTGTGTAGAAGGGAGCTGACAGCTTGAGCCAGTGAGCAGAAAACTAGTAACTTGAAGCTCACTGAAAGGAAGATAACTTGTAACAAATAG
>NW_015217387.1:0-1728 GCF_001447785.1 Gekko japonicus | reverse complement strand
GTTATTCCCTCACTATAGCTTTCTTAAAATCTAGATTTTATAGCTTCTAAATTAGCTGTACAAACGGAATGAGCTGCTTTGGATTTCACATCCCCCTCTTTCAAATTCCAGTTCTGGACTACTTCTCCTATTTCCATTTTAATTGGTCAATTACAAATCAAACTGCCAAATTCAGATGGAGCTGTGTCTTACTATTAGAGAAAAAACAAAGCAGACTGACATTTTAGCACCAGTTAGAGAATCAGTTATTACTTGGCAAGAGAGACATATTAGCTATAAGACATGTGCTTCAGTTTCATAAGGGTTCCTCAAAATCAGTGTTACACTGCTGCAAGCTTCATCAGCTATGTGGAAAGGAAACACTGCACAATAGTTAAATAAATACTGGCATGAATGGAGCTTGTGTGAAGGCTTCTCTTGTTCGTACCATTGAAAGCATACAGAGCAGAAACAAAACATCTTTTGACAGAAAGAGAAAAACAAAGCTGGAATTCTTGAACATTGGCACATGGGTGAGGCGGAGCGTCGCAGGAGGATGGTAGATGCAGCAGGGCAGAGCTCCCGACCCCAAACCACTCTCACAGCTACTATTTAGGAATGGAAATTTTATTTTTTATTTTTTGGTGATGGGCAGATCGAATGGGAATAAAGGGAAGCCGGTTCCAGCTTCAATGACTTCCTATTTTTCCTCAAATGAAAAAAATAAACCCAAGACTCCAGCCGACAAGGAAATTTAAAAAATGGCTGCCGCAACCTCTATGTTGCACTCCGGAGAAGACATAGTTACAAAATCAGACAAGGCAAGTATTTTTGACAAATTTGAAGAAACAATATCAGCCAAAATTTCAACTTGGATCCTCTGGCAGCACAATTTGAAGAATTTAAAATATCTCTACAACACGTCACTCAGACAGCAGATACAGCGCACCAAATGAACCTTGCTCTGCAAGATGAAACATGATCACTCCAGCAAGACTATCGTGAGCTCAAAAACAAGACTACGCAACTGGAAGACATTTCTTGGCCCACGAACCTGAAGTTGTGTGGCTTGGACAAACAGGAAGAGACCTCTTCAGATCTTTGTGCAATTTGATGAAGCAACTCCCTTCCTTATAGATTATGCATACAGAATGGGCTCACTGGCTAACCCATGAGTTAGACCTCCTCGATATATTTTAGTTTCAGTTTTTTCTCTTCATATCAAGCGCAAAATTTTATCTAAGGTGTGTGAAAACAGTTTTTAATTATTTAAAGAAAAACAAATGCAAGTGCTGCAAGACATCTCTGCTGAGACATGGGCTTTAAGACATGAATTGAAACCAATAACAACAAAATTGAGGGATGCAGGTGGATCGTACACCTGGATGGGAGCTGGAACTTTCAGAGTAAAACACCAAGGAAAACTCCATTATCTTAAAGACATTGTTACTGGAAACAAACTTCTCCAACAACTCAACCTGGAACCAATCCCTAAACAACCAAAGAAATCTGTCAACAGAAAATTGGACTTGCCCACCACCCCGCACAAAGGGAGTAAAACCCCTATGCCAACCTTTACCTGAGTAGTAGGAAGCTTTTTTAATGTTATTTTATTGACTATATTCAAAACTACAGATAATGGGGGACTTCCGGTTTTGGCGGCGCGAATGGCGGTCGCACTCTCGGGACGCTCCCGGAGTCGATTCGCCCACGCTCGGTTGGGGGGGGATCCGCAGAAGCGGAGACCCT
>NW_015217386.1:0-1727 GCF_001447785.1 Gekko japonicus | reverse complement strand
ACAATTTCCTGGGAGTAAGCCCCATTGAACAGAGTAGGATTCCTAGCTGACCTGTTTAGGATTGTTCTTTGAATTCTCTATAGCCAAAATAGTGCCATTCAATGACAGTCCTATAACACTATTTCTAGCTCAAATAAGTTATTCGTTATATATCGTCTCAGTTGCCTATTTTCAAAAGCTTGGAAACTGATAATCTCTTTGACCCTTGAATGAGGTCAAGTAGATACCTGTACAGCTTTTAAGAAGTTATTTTCATAAATGTTTCAGGTTCTTGAAGAAGGGAATTATTGCACAACTTCATGTTTTACAGTTTTATTAAAAATTCAAGATTTTCCAGAACTGAATGTTTACAATAACAAATCTCTCTTAGATTCTCTGCATCTGTTTCAGATAAACATATCAAACTTCAGAAGATTAAAATGCTTGATTTAATGCAAAGAAGGAAGAAGGGCCCCATGCTTTTTGCCCTAGCAGCATGATCCTCAGCATCAACAGAACATACTCCCAAATGAATGTGTGTAGGATTGTAGCCTTAATTACAGAAAATATGTAATGGAACATTTTTGAACCCAATACACCTCTCTGTTAAGTACATGATGTAAATGCTTCACCTCTGAAGGAGATTTCACAAGTGAAGTCCTGCTTTCTTTAGTGCAATGATAAAGCCTACATTGCCTAGAATGTCCAGTTGCACCATCTTCTGCATCAAGGAGAATGACACATGGTACAAACTTCCCAAGACAAGCTCAGATTCTTTCCCGTGACCTTAGCACGCAGCATCCTAATCTCTCCTTGACAAGCCCCTTGCCTTAAAACCGCTACTGTCCAAACACTGCATCCAAGCTCTACTGGTCTGAGGCGGCCTGCGTTTCACACTTAAACAATGTACAAGTCAAACTCTTTATGCTGAATGCCATACGCTGCGCAAGAGAGATTGCAAATTGGCATAGCTCTCTTTATCCACACAGAGAACAGCAAATATCCTCCCAAGATAGACTAAAGGTGGCCTTTGTACTGTGTTTTGGAACACAAAGGTCACCCTGGATTTACTCGTTTCAATGATCTGTCAAAGTAATCTGGTTTACTGTAGCTAATTCTTTTTTAATACTTGGCCAATCCTTGTTCTGTTTGAGCTCTGGCAAAAGGCAGTTTCCCGGCAGTGGATGCACAACCAGGACAGGAGGGAAGAGAGCTCCGTCTGCTGCAACTGGAAGGTTGGGGAGTAGGAATTGGGGAAATAATTGTCATCTGTGCATTCCCAAAATGGTTCCTCTGCTTGCCTTTGAGGCTGCAGCACATCAAAGTTTTATCAAGGATCTAACAGGGTCTAACAGGCACACACAGAGAGACTTGGAATCAATATATTATGGGAGTCAGCAGTGGCCATCATGTGTACCTTATGTCCAATTCAAAATATAAAACTGTCAGCCTTGTATGCATGAAAATCCATATGGAGCACCCCGTCACTGGGTGTAGCCTTGCCTATGAGCACTGAGCCAGCAAGCAGTGAGCTCCTTCACTTGGGAGGAGAAGTATGCAGTAATGCAGACTTGAATCTGTACCATAGCCAGGCACACGCACAGCCATTTTTGCTACAGTTCAGGACTGTTAAAAAAGTCATACTGCCTATGTCACAGGCTGGCCGTCCTATGTTGAAGCTGTAGGAAGGGTCACAAGAGTGTAGCTTTCCAAGAAACAAATATTACTGTGTAATTGTCACTTTTTTT
>NW_015217385.1:0-1729 GCF_001447785.1 Gekko japonicus | reverse complement strand
CCATCTGGACCCAGGCATTGTGCGGCCAGTCTCCCGTTCCTCCCCCACTTCCCTGTAGGTGGGGTTTCCCTAGGAAATGGCCTTGGCAGGAAGCAGGCGAAGTCTCTGCATTGCTCTCAGATCTCCACTTGGGCTCCAGCACGGTGCTTTTTGTGGCAAGCACTCCTTCGACAACATATTGATCCTGAGAGAACTCCCCGGGGGCAGGAGAGCGAGGCCTTTCCTCTTCTCGCAACAGGAAAGGCGGTGGGAATGGGTCTTGCCTTGAGGAAGGGCCCCCAATGTCTCGTCGGCGTTCTAAACCTATCGTGGGATAGCCAGTTTTTCGGACAACCTCCTGTGTGAAAGGGCTTCCCTGGAGAATACAGTGGACATTCAGAAGGATGTTTTTGGCGTTGTATGTTCCAGTTCTGTGGTGGTCTTTCCTTCTTCTGGTGGATTGCCAGGAAGTCAACACCTTCAACGTGCACTATCAGGTGCCGGAGGAAAGACAGCCTGGGACTGTGTTGGGAAGGTTGTCTGAAGAACTGGGCTGGACAGAGGGCGGCCAGACCGCAGGGTCCTTCCAGCTGCTACAGCCCTCTGCTCTGCTTCCCATACAGATGGACTCTCAGGATGGTTTGCTACGCACCTTGGGGAGGATGGACAGGGAGCAGCTTTGCCCCCACAGAGACCTCTGTATCATCTCTTTCAGCGTTCTGGCTGCCAGATACCTAGCCCTGATCCATGTGGAGGTTCACGTCCTGGATATTAATGACAACGGGCCTCGGTTTCCCCAAATGTCAGTGGAGCTGGAGATATCCGAGAGTGTGCTGTTGCAGACACGAATCCCTTTGGATCGAGCCGTCGACCCAGATGCTGGCTCCAATGGTCTCTGTTCCTACCTCTTGTCACCCAATGAGCACTTTGCCTTGGAGGTAGCCGTCGGCTCTGATGGAACTCAGCAGGTGGAGCTTGTGGTCGTGAAAGAAGTGGACCGAGAACGCTACTCCTCTTTCCTTTTGACCGTGACCGCTGTCGATCGCGGCGAGCCCCCCAGATCTGGGAGTGCCTTCGTGAGGGTGACCGTGCTGGACTCCAACGATAACAGCCCGGCGTTCACCCAGAGTTCTGTGACTGTCGAGATGAGGGAAGATGCGTCGCCGGGGACTCTTTTGGTCAACCTCACTGCCACAGATCCCGACCAAGGCCTCAACGGAGAGATCGAATATTCCCTCAGCAAACACACCCCTGTGGAGGTGCTTAGGACGTTTACTATCGAGAGCCGGACAGGCCGTGTCCTCTTGCAGCAGCAGCTGGATTATGAGAAAAAATCTACCTATGAGGTGGACGTACAGGCCCGAGACCATGGAGCGAATCCCATCCCAGCCCACTGCAAGCTTTTGGTCCGGGTTGTAGATATCAATGACAACCTGCCTGAGGTCCATGTCATCTGGGCTGGACAGGCCGCAGTGGTGTCTGAAGCGCAGCCCAAAGACAGCTTTGTTGGTCTGGTGACACTCTCTGACCCAGACGCTGGTGATAACGGGAAGGTGGACTGCTATATTAGCCGAGGGGCTGAGCATTTCTCCTTGAGAAGGATCAGCCCCAGCAGCTACATGCTGCTCACCAACACCCCCCTGGACAGGGAGAACTGGGCAGAGCTTAACCTGACCTTGTTAGCACAGGACCGGGGGACCCCTTCACTGGCTGCCGCCAGAGATTTCACGGTTGACGTTGGCGATATCAA
>NW_015217384.1:0-1729 GCF_001447785.1 Gekko japonicus | reverse complement strand
AGACTGACTGGAAGTTCTCCAACACAGTAGGGCTCAGGAAAGTATTTTTCAGAACAGATTGATATTTGCCAGCAGGCCACAAGCTAAACTAGCAGGTAACTGAGGATACTTGGTAGAAAATGACAGGTTAGCTTTACTGGCTGCATGTAAATCAAACCAGGACCACTACACTATTAGAAACCTGAAGAGATTAATTTTTGTGACTCTTCCCCATCTCCATTCCCATCATATTTTGTGGGCAATTATGACAGGTAAACAGTTGAAAACCTATTTAGGTCTGTAGTGTAGATGTGCCTTTGGACACAGTTTCTGCTTGGCTTGGCTTTTCAGTTTTGTTACCTTGGTATTATTAACTCACATACTGAATTAGATGAATTATGTTTTTATCATCAACATTATTAAGTCAGCATTGTCAATGGAAAACATCTGTGGTGTATCACCATAACATACATAAAACTGATAGGCAAGATGAAGCTAAGATAACAGAGCTTTCTAAATCCCACTTAAAAAGGATCACATGATCCAAATAGACAGTTCTCATTAATGATAAAGATATTTACATTTTGACACTTTAGAAGGCCTCAGCTGTTTTCTATGTGGCTCAATAGTAGATCACCTGCAGAAGGTCCTGGGTTCAGTTTCTGTTATCTCCAGTTAAAGCATTTCAGGAAGCAAGTCTTAGAAAATAAACTTTGCCTGACATCCTGGAAAGATACTGCTGGTCAAAGTGGAGTCCCCCCCCTTTCCAATTATACTTTTGGTGCTCCTACTCACATAGTGGAAGAGTGCTGACCCATACAATCTTTATAGTAATCATATTTGCCATTTTGTGTGAAAGGACAGTGTGTATATTTTCTACAGTTGGTGTGTGTGAACATGTACCAACAAAAATCTGAGTTTTCAATTGTGTGTACTGAAGCTGGAAAATACATGGGTTACCCTATTCATGCAAAATGGCATGCACTCCCAATACACAAGTAAGAGTGTCAAACTCATAACAACTGAAAATGGCTACATAGAGAGATGTGACTGGGAACGATTTAAACAGCAAACCAAATGGCAGCCATTTTTGTGTCTCACCCTTACACTCTCCAAATTCTGATTGCTGATTTATACACTCCTAATCAGTGTTACACTCTTCTAAATCTAATAAGTGTAAAAGAAATTCTTTTTATTATTGTCCTTTCAGAATGCTATAGCTATGGCTGAAATATTAGCTCAAGAGAGGTAAGGGGCATTTAGTCATGCCTGAGGGCAAAGATTTGAGGATATTTATTGTTATCATTGTATGTCTAGACTCTTATAATTTTTCTTCTAACTGATCCTGCCCTGGCAATTAATGTGTAAATTAATTTTCCAGCAATTCAGAAATGCACCTTGTCTTTATGCTCCAATGTGCAGATTACTTACTCATATTAAGGTTAGATAGATATTTTTATGCCAGAAGAGTGATGGGAAGCAAGTCTGATGACCCATGACTATCAGGAAAAAATGATCATCAGCTTAATCAGATTATAACGCTGTCTCCTTATCTTCACTGCAGAGTCTTAAGCAGAAATGTAATCTCTCTCCAAATACTATCTTCTACCAAATACTACAACAAATACTTGGGTTATGGCTACCATGGTTAACAGAAGGAAAAGTAACGCATTCTGATTTATAATATTTTTTGATTTGTAATCATGACCACAGTATAAATATACACATGCTTTCCCCTCCATGGTTTGTT
>NW_015217383.1:0-1730 GCF_001447785.1 Gekko japonicus | reverse complement strand
AACAACGATTACAAGCTATTTACTAATATTCTCACTAAGCGGTTAAATCAAATTATAGCGGAATATGTTGACGTCGACCAAACTGGGTTTATCCCGCATAGGGATATGACAGATAACATCCGAAAAGCAGTTGATGTCATTCATCATTATAAACGGAACTCTACCGTAGAGTCTTGTGCCCTCTCGATAGACATTGAGCGAGCATTTGACTCTGTCGAACACTGCTATATATTGAAATTAATGAATCATATGAATTTTGGAAACAAGTTTATTCACGTTATTCAATCAATTTATTCTAATCCATCATTTTTGCTTCGTATTAACGGTATTAACTCCTCCCTTCAACCCATGACTAGGGGCACCAGGCAGGGGTGTCCCCTCTCCCCGCTTTTATTTAATCTCGCAGTCGAACCCTTGGCGCATCTCCTTCGTAGTGACGTCACCTGGACAGGACTACCTATAAACGAGAAACACATTAAAATCAACATGTTTGCAGACGACATTATCATATTTATCTCTAATCCTAAAGAGGCCCTTGCTCGTATTGAAAGCCACCTATATAATTTTGGTTCAATTTCGGGCCTAAAGGTTAATTCTGAAAAATCTCTGTTGTATCCCATTAACCTATCACTGGCAGCTAAAGCCTACATTCTCTCTCACTTCAAATATAAATATGTTACCACTTCTCTTAAATATCTTGGGGTTCACATTCCTATAGACCTAACACAACTGTTAAAATTAAACCACTTAAATGTCTCCAACCAAATTTCTATTTTAACGAAAAAATGGTCTGTACAATGCTTTACTCTTCTAGAACGCATTAAAATCATTAAAGCAATTATTTTTCCAAAATTAATTTTTATATTTAGAGCACTTCCTATATTTGTTCCAAACTCCTTGCTAAAGCAATGGCAAACTACTATCAACAACTTTATTTGGAACAATAAAAAACCACGTATTAATTTTCAAACAATGATCAGGACAAAAAAAACTGGAGGTTTAGCAGTACCCAATATTCAGCTATATTACGACTCAATTGTGTTAACCAACTTAATTAAACAATATCGTTCATCATACCAGGCAGACTGGAAAGCCATTGAGACCACTTATTTTCCAGCAACGTCATTCCAAGAAGCTCTATGGAATTTTAAACATTATAACAACTTTAAACAGTTAGACAACCCATTTATCCCTGCCACTTTTAAAGTATGGCATAAATATAATAATTTGCTGGCCCCCCCTATATCGTTGTTGACATGTTTTACAGGTCAGCACTGGTTTAAACCGGCGCAGCACCCTGACTCATTTAAAATATGGAAGATGTTAAACTTGACAAGATTCAAGGATATTGCTACACAAGGGCTAATTAAATCTAAATCCCAGCTTGAGGGCTTGTCTGGCTTGACAATCCCATGGTTTGAATATTTTCAAATCAGACACTTTCTTAATTCCTCATATTGTTCTAAGCTACGCTTAAAACTTACTGACTTCGAACGTTTACTTTTTAATGACTCAGTCCCCCTCAGAGGCCTAATTTCGCTAGTGTATTCAATTTTATTACAATCCAAGCACTCTCAACTACTCCAATACCAAAAATCTTGGCATAAAGACCTAACTCAAACGCTAAGCCCCGATCAATGGGTCCGCATTTGGAGTTCTCCAGCTATCACTTCTCCATGCTTAAATATCCAATTGCAATCGTATAAACTTATGGCCAGGTGGTACAAAAC
>NW_015217382.1:0-1732 GCF_001447785.1 Gekko japonicus | reverse complement strand
CCCCCCCCCCCTCACTCGAGGAGGCAGTTGAAGGATGTTTTTATTTAGGACTGCATTTGACCAAAGCAGCCCTAAACCGCGATTCTGAATTTTGGTTTTATGTATTTCATGTTTTATGTCATTTATTTTATGTACTTTGTCAATATGGTAAATCGCCTTGCACTCCATAAAGAAGAAAGGCCGCACATAAATATTTTAAGTAAATAAAAAATAAAAATAAACCGTGACCTAATGATCTTCCGGGTGACTCACGAAGGCTAAGATCAGCAGTCACACCAAGCAGGACCGCGCTCTAAAGGCACAGACCTACTTACAGCTGCACCAGGGGCGTTTAACGCAAGAGCCCTGCCGGATCAGACCAGTGGTCCATCTAGTCTGGCATCCTGTTCCCCACACTGGCCAAGCAGAGGCCTGCGAGGTCCACAAGCAGTGCACAAATATAACACACACCATGAGGCAGTGAGTTCCAAAAGTTAATCATGTGCTGCCTAAATAAGCGCTTTCTTGGGTCTGTTCTGAATTTACTGCCCACTGCTCTTAAATAACGAGACCGCTAAAAACCCTCTGAGCCAGAGAGTCAGGGCTGATGCAGCAGGGCGCACACGGGAAGCAGGACGGCACACCTGTTCTACAAGCATACATCCATACCAGACAAGCAAAAGTGTGGCTCACAGCAGTGGAGCTGTAAGCAGAAGAGGATTAACAAAAACACGCATGGCTGTCCTATTTCACGTATGCACCTCTGCATGTGGCAAGGCCTGCCATGCACAGAAAAGACACTCCAGAAAGCACAGAGGAAGAACTCCAGATCGCGGGAGCTCCTTCAGAAGCTAGAGAGTGTGTGTGTGGACGCCAACTGCAGCAACAGCTTGCAGGGTTAGCCAACGCCGCCCTCTGCTGGATGCTGCACAGAAGCAAGAGCGAGCAGCAAATGGAGGAGCTCACTCTTAGTCCACAGATAAATTAGCAAAGCGGTGCCTTACGTCGTCGTCGTTGTCGTCGTCGAGTCCCGCACGTCTCGAGTGATCCGGTAGTTCCAGTCTCGGAAAAATTCATTCTCCTTGTCGAACTCGCGCTCGTCCTCCCCGATGGTCACCGTAAACCGTTTCTCTTCAAAGTCCGGCTCCTGTTCTTTCCGCATCGTGGCCTTTTTCAAAACCTAAGAGGGCAGGAGGGAAGGGCCCCATCAGTCTACAGAAGAGGTGGCAAAAGGGACCCTGAAAGCAGGAAGCTTCCGCTTAAGGAGCGGAACCTCTGGTCTGCCTGGCTCAGCGCCGCCTCTTCTGACGGGCAGGGTCTCACGCTCAGAAGGGTCTTTCACAGCACCTTCGACTAGAGATGCCAAGGAGTGAACCTGGGGTCTTCTGAATACCAAAGCAGATGGCATTCTCCCTCCGAGTCAGCCACTGCCCAAGCCCACTGGCCATTTAAAGTACCTACGTAGTTTTGAGATCATATGCCATTCTTGAGGATGAGGACTCTTTAAGAATTACAAGAGACTTACACCCATGACGGTTCTCTGGGTTAGAAGACAGGACGCCGGATACAGGACATCTCTCCTGTGTTGGATGGAGTTATACCACCTGGCGGTCACCTCAGAACACCAGGTGGCTGCGATGGCTTAGAGTGCTTTCGCCCAGCATCGGCCGGCACATCAGATGTGCCCGTCGTTCCTGGTTCATCTAGCTACAGTGACCCCTGCCTTACCTGCATCTAGACTGAACTATTGCAA
>NW_015217381.1:0-1730 GCF_001447785.1 Gekko japonicus | reverse complement strand
TTGACTTTTAAAAAGGCCTAAGAAAACATCACGATCCAGACCCTGTAAACAGAGTTGCCTGCTTCAATTACCACCTCCTACTCCTTGACTTTTGATTTGCTGACATTAGCAGGTGACGATGCTTATGGTTAGCTTCTGAAAAGATTCACACAATGAGTTCTGAAAACCCGCACTGCTGCTAAAGGGAGAAGAGCAAGCCGACCCTGTTTTTCCTCCCCTTTTCAGCAGGCAACTTGACTTGCAAAGACAGAGAAACTTGTCATGTTCTCTTTCTGCTTATTATGCAGTTGCTCGAGAAGTCTTCCATTTCCCATTTGTTAAGTGAACCAGTGCAACAGACCCTGCTGGGATGAGCAGACCTCGAATCAAAATAATCACAGGCCTTTAATTGGCTCTCGTCTGCACCCTAGCTGTACATACCCTCCCTGAGCGCCATAGTTTAATGCCCTCTAAAGAGCATAGGAAACGGCAGGACAATAAGAAATGTTATCCTTAAGTACACTTAAAAAATAATAAGGGTGAGGAGTTTCTTTAGTTTGGCATGTTCCATCAGAGACTGGATAATAGAATTTCTAAACCCATTGATTTTATGGCATTAAGAATCTGCTTGATAAGTCAGTCTCGGCACACTGCTGATTGCTATCTCTCGCTGTATAAGCAATACTGTCCCCATTTCATTTTCAGTAAGAAATTGAGGGAGACTTCGCTTCACTAAAGTGAAAGGGCTGCAAAGAATGTGCCAAAAACCCCTCCGTTGTCACTGTGGGGCCTTATACATATATCTTATTAAAAAGAGGTGGGGAAAGATCATTACAAGCAACAACAGCACTGCTATAATGCTGAGTACAGTTAATGCACACATTAAGTCACATTATAATGAATGAAAACATAGGTCAACTTTAACACAGATACCTGGAAACATAAACACAAAAGTCTAGTTTCAAGTATAGCTTCTGCCAGCAGAAGGCCTTATAAGAGAACACTAATTCATAAGCAATAAGGAGACAGATGGGACTCCCCCAGCCCCATTCGGATCTATACATTAGTAGCTGCATGGCATGGAAGAAATTCAACAGGGGAGGTTTTTGTAAACCAATGACTCAGTTATGGGGAAGCATTGCTTCTTTAATACATGCTGATTTTGCAAGATATAACAGGACTCCACTGGAAACTTCCCCTGAAAACTTAAAGACTAGCAAAATCCCTACACATAGTTTCATGAGACAGAGTTTACATCATCTGGTTCACTGAGGTGTATACCTCTTGGGCTGATGATTTTATAATTACAACAGAAGGGGAGGAATAAGGGACAGTGTACAAAGAGAGTCAAATTTACATAAGATCTAATAAAAAGAGTAATCGATTCACTCAGAATGAGTAAGGGCTACTCCCAACTATTGTGACATAGGGAAAGTAAAATCTAGTGCAAAATGAGCAGATACAATAGGAAGTCCCAGAAGGCTGTGCAAGATATTAACAGTTATAGTAAGTGAGGAATACCTGGTCCCTCTTAAGACCTTAAGAAAGGGGCAGTAAAGAGTCAAACTTGTTTATGAATCTCAGTTCAGCAATTTCACATTGGATTCTCCTTTTGAATTTCCCTTATCAGAGAACTCTGATCAGCAACAGAATGCCCCAGAGGTATTAAATGCTCTACACCCCACCCCCACCCCAGCCAGTTGATTAATAGTGTGGTTTTTCATGTCAGATTTGTGTCCATTTATTCTTTT